>NC_071672.1:8132500-8142500 GCF_028554725.1 Zeugodacus cucurbitae | reverse complement strand
CATACACTCTGGACTATCTGCAAGGTGCCTCTTATGCAAGAATGCATTAAGAGGCCCATGCCCCGTAAGCAGGAAACCCAGACTTAGACAGAATCTGAAGTCTGGGTTTCCTTCTACATACCTAACGTCCCGGATGTCCTCATAAGTCACCCGACCATTGAGACTACTGTCCCAACGGTTTTGCCACCTACACCTGACCCTATCATCTAGAAGCCTCTTGCTCCCTAGATATCCCTCCCTCTCCACATCATCATCGGAAATCAAATCATTCCGCAGCAATGACACACTCAGACCCCTTCTTAACCTGAATGATACAGCACGCTGTATGACAACCAGGTCAAGAGGGGGCGCACCTAGTAACACCTGTAACGCATCCGTAGAAACGGTGCGACATACAGGCAGACAGGCGAGCATCATGCAACGCTGGACGGAGAGAAGCTTTCGGCGAACGAAGACCGTCGTGGCCGCTCGCCACCATACAACAGCCCCGAAAATGCGCGAACAGCACGACGTCCGAGGCCCCAATCACTCCGTAAAACGCGCATAACCTTACCTACGACCGCCTGCAGTCGCACCTTCACACTCACCAAGTGTGGAGTAAAACACATTCTTTCACTCATGGTCAACCCCAGGTACTTGACTTGCGTCACATACCTAATGCTGACCCCATTCACACGGACAACCGGTGGACGCCCCGGTGACAGTCTGCCCTTTAAGAGCATTGTCACCGTTTTATCCATCGATATGTCAACCCCCACACCCACACCCCAATTATGAGCAATCTCCAACAATTGCCCTCCTACCCTTTCAATCTCAGACCTCGAACAGCCTTCGACCAAAAGAAGTAGGTCATCCGCATACGCACAACACCTGCGGAGTGGTTCGAGCTGCCCAAGCAAGGAGTCCATCATGAGGTTCCAAATATATGGACAACAGATGGATCCCTGCGGGCAGCCACGAACCACTCCAATCTCCACACTCCCATTCATACTAACGATAGAGGCTTTCCTGTCCGAAAAGAAGCTCCGCCAGAGACTAATTTCCGAACAGTTAAGTTTCTCTAGCCGTTGAATCACTCGATCCCAGATTAGGTAATCAAACGCCCCCTTGAAGTCAACAAATATGCCAAGGACATATTTGTTGGTATTCTCCCTCACAGCGTTCTGAACATACATCCAGGCATCTTCTACATTGCGTCCTTTCCTGAACCCATACTGCCTATTCGACCACATACCCCGCGTTAGCTCTTGAAGTCGTTCCACCATAACCCTCTCCAGTACTTTTCCAAGCACCGGAAGAAGACTGATGCCCCGATAAGAACGAGGATCACTCCTGATCTTATCAGGAGACTTCAGGAGAGGAACAACCCTGGCACTTTTCCACTCACGTGGAAAATATCCCTCACAAATGCACTTATCATAAATGACCTCCAAGTATTCCGGAATGAACTTCCACAAGCATTTGCACATCTCTCCGTTCAGACCATCAAAACCTGGAGACCGTTTAGACCTGACCAGGGAAAAAGCATATCCCAGCTCCCCATCATCTAATTGAGGAACAGGTAACTCATGTTCATGCGGTGCCTGAACTTCAGCCCTGGGAAAGAACGCTCCTAACAGAACCCCAGCACACTCTCTCCACGTTGATAACACAGTGTCACCAACACGAAGAGAGGTGATATCCTCCCTCTTACAACCCCTGCAGATCTTATAGACCTGACCCCAGGGGTCATCCCTATTGTCATTCACAAAACTCCTCCACTATTCTTCTTTAATTTTCACAATCATATCTTTATATTCATTCATCGCACAACTAAAATCATACCTAATCTGGGTCAGCCTATGAGAATTGAACCGCCGAGCACGTAGAAACTTTCGTCTCAACCGCCGGACAGTCCTCCTCTTCAAGGTTAACTCATGCGTCCACCACTTAATTTTTCTAACCCTAAAACTTCCCCACTTCCTGAACAATCTGTCATTCACACCCCACACCAACTCACACAGCCGAGCAATTTGCTCATCCACCTCCAGATCATCAAACACTCTAAGCGGTATTTCTAACACCGCTTCCCTTACACTCTGTCCATATCGGTTTCAGTCAATACCAGAGGTACGCCATCGCCGCAATGGACTCACACACACCAAAGGAGGGGAACGAGGAGCAACCACAATTTGGATCAAATTCTGATCACTCAGACCCCACCCCCCCTCCTCTAACCTCCCACTTAAAATCAAACACTCTACTTGCTGCCTCATTCATAAGCGTCACGTCAATATCACTCACACCCCTAGGCCCATTAAACGTATACCACTCACTCGGCTCATTCAGAATGTGAAGGCCCTTAGCCAACACCCATTCATTCATTACCTCGCCTCGAACGTGGCTTTGATATCCAGACGAATGTCTGGATACCTTACTAAACCACATCGAGGACGAGGCATTCGCATCCAACCCTAGGACTAATGGGCTACCACTCGCCAGAAGTAGTAACTTATCCATATAGCCCAGGTAGGGCTCTAGAGGCTCGCTAAATTTGCAATACAAACTAGAGACAATCATTCTACCGAACTCCCCCTCTATAGACACACACCCCCTGTTGTGACGAATCCAAGACTACACAATCGTAGCCGGAATCATTCACAACTATTGCAGCATTAACCCCAAGGTCCGTAAAGATTCTAAAACCTCCAGGAAGACCCCGAACCACACCATTGGTGGCGTAAGGCTCCTGGAGTAAGGCAATGCCACACCCCCCCTCAATCATACAACCCCCCAACTCACACATAGCGGCATACGACCCCTGACAATTAAGCTGAAAAATCCCCTCATCAGTGTCTGGAGAGGGCATGCTCAACAACGCCACAGTAAATCGGGCAGACAGCTGACATCATAAGATGCCCAGCTGGCCTACCCTTAAATGCACAGTTGCGACAATGGGGGGCATTGCCACAACCGGCAGCTCTATGTCCTTCTTGACTGCACCGCCTACAAACATCTTGCTTCTCACCACCACCGACCAAGTCTCAACCGGCTTCGGCAATGCCGGAGCAATCGCCTCCAATACAGGTGCTGGAGGCGCACGCACCGACTCAGCCGGAGCCAAACCCACAACCGACCTCTTCGATTGGGGAATAGATCCCCCACAACCCCCCCTGAGAGCGTCAACCTGACCGCGAAGATGGGCATTCTCGGTTACTACCGTCATCAGGAGCGCCTCGTACTTCGAGGCAAGCTCCATCAGCCCTTTCGCGGTAGTGACCTCAAAGTCTTTAACCCCAAACACCAATGCGTTTAATTCAGCCGTCACTGCCTTCATGGCAGCAACATGGCTGATAGCGCCTCCCCCAACCACACCACCATTTTCTCCACCCTCCTTAACAGCGCTAACAAGACACTCCTTTGCAGAAGTACCCTTAATGCGCTTCTTCCCCTTAATCCTCACTACACCTCCACGCTTGCTGACAATAGGGTGGACAACCACTTCTTCAGCGGTGTCACCCATATCAGCACAACTACTCCCATCCCCTAACATCACCAACGATGGCGAACCTATCCTAACCTTCCTACGCGGCGGGGACCCAACCGAAGGTCCAGTACCCTCATCAGCCGACGAGGTCTCCACTGCTAACGCAAGCTCTTTCCCCTCATTCCCAGCAGGGTGCTTAGCCCTTCTCCTCCGTGAGGGAAGCATTTCTACTTCCGGCCTTTCCCCAGGCAGGCTGATCCGCCGGCAAAACACTGGCACAGAAGCCACTCGACCAGACAAGACTTGGAACAGCTGCTCTCAAGACACGTGTGACTGAACGCACTGAAGGAACTAACTATAAGAATAGAATCGTCCAGTAGCTGCTACCACCTAAGCAGTCGATTATTGCGAAATCGCAAGGGCACAACCCACAACTCCAGCCAACGGTCTGGAACTGGTCACCCAATAAACTGCCGGACAGAACAAAGTCCCCGTAACGGCTCCAAGCCAACCGATGTGGAGCTGAACCAAATCGCACTGTAGGTCTAAGGTTAACAGCTACGAACGCAGTCTAAACAAAAATCAGCACCTTCAACACTCGGACAGACACCGGTACCCTTCGAGCAAAACCTGCCCAATCCCCCCGGAAACAAGTGGCAACTCAGTACCAGACACCCAACACAACACTCACTGGTAGAAAAACCAAAAAGCAGAAAAAACAACAACCATAGAAACACTGAGACTCTATGAGAGTCAGCACCCACGCTAGCAATGTGGGTAAACCACGTAAGCCCCAAAAGGCACTACCTTACACGCGCCTACACACAAAAACTACTGTGCTCGAAAACACCTGTGCTCAAAAACACCTGTGCACGAAAACACCTGTGCTCAAAAAACAACAAACGAAAAACAAATTACGTCACACAAAAAACACTTGCTCAAACCAATTTTCTTTTCACAAAAACAAATTCAAATTTCCAAAAATACACTCAACTACACGTATATAAATAAACACCTGCCGCAATGTAAAAATTTTCAAAAGCCAGCTATGATATGCACACACAAACTAACAAATGAGAAAATATACCCTTCAGTTCGGCTCATTAGTGAAAGACTAGTGAGTTCACTACTTACTGGTAACCACCACTGGTTACCCACCATAATACCCGCAATGCAATTCACTCATGAATTTAACACGGCGATGTCATTGGCGGTAACCGGTTTACACTATTCACTAGTGATTCACCACCTATACTTCACTAGATACTTCATCACATATCACTAACTATATTTCACTGGCTACCTCACTACATACCATCTTCTATATTTCACTAGCTACTTCACCACTTATAACTTTCTATATTACACTAGTTACCTCACTACCTACCACCTTATATATTTCACTAGTTATCTCATTACATACTTAGTTCATACCATTCATCATTTAATAATACAGGGTACAATTTTTATATGTCAATATTCATATCATGTTCGGATTTATTTTTATATTTATTTACACTATGTTTATTCTATTTTTTGTAGCTCACTAACTATATTTCACTGGCTACCTCCCTACATACCATCTTCAATATTTCACTAGCTACTTCACCACTTATAACTTTCTATATTACACTAGTTACCTCACTACCTACCACCTTATATATTTCACTAGTTATCTCATTACATACTTAGTTCATACCATTCATCATTTAATAATACAGGATACAATTTTTATATGTCAATATTCATATCATGTTCGGATTTATTTTTATTTTCACTATGTTTATTCTATTTTTTGTAGCTCACTAACTATATTTCACTGGCTACCTCCCTACATACCATCTTCAATATTTCACTAGCTACTTCACCACTTATAACTTTCTATATTACACTAGTTACCTCACTACCTACCACCTTATATATTTCACTAGTTATCTCATTACATACTTAGTTCATACCATTCATCATTTAATAATACAGGATACAATTTTTATATGTCAATATTCATATCATGTTCGGATTTATTTTTATTTACACTATGTTTATTCTATTTTTTGTAGCTGAATTGCTTTGCGCAATTTTTTTTCGGCCGGCTCGAAGTCATCGCTAACTGGAATTGATTCTGGAAAGATATATGTATATTAAAATAATTTAGTAAAGATGTATTTTCACAGATAAATCAATATGTAATTGAGTGCTATCACAAACATAACGTAAACAGTTATAATATCTTGAAAGAAGTAAACAGTATTTACATACCTAATTAGGAAGTAAAAACTCTCCAGACCTCTTAAAGATTTTTTTCCATGAATTCCGTCAATATTATATTCTTGGACAACAGCGTCCATCAATATCTCTTTAAGATTTTAAACCACCCCTGCCGGTCTAAAAAGAGATTTCATAGTCTTTATCTGAAAAGAAAAGAAATTATTATAAAGGAATTAAGATGCAAAGATTGACCAAAACTTACATAACATTCGCGATTGTCGTTATTTATTTCTGCATTTAGACATTCTACCTCCTCCACACTTGACATTGGAAATTTTGCTGTTAAAACAGTTTCCTCAGCAATGTGGCGATTCCACTTATTTACAACCACTTTCATATCGACTACTGCTTCCATGCAAATTCGGAGTTGATCTGAAATATGTAAATAAATATAAACAAACATATATGGAGTTATGTATATAAAGTACAGATGAATTAAATTTATTTACACGTAGATATGTATGTATGTACATATATGCGTGAATTTAATACTTGTCCCTATAATATTTTTCTTACCTTTTAAAAGCTTGTTATCCTGTAGCATTGTTTCTAAAAAAATAATAAAGAATAATTATAGTTATTATAATTATATACTCTTCCATGCGTTTTAGAACATCTGACAATTGCATTCCTTTCTGTCTTTAGCTGAAATATTGTAAAAGTTCAATCTTAAAGTATTGAAATAATTATATTTAGTTATACATATACATATGTACATACCTTGAGCTATGTATTTAAGCTATATTTTTCTGGAATTCTCTGGCCTCTAAATCTATCTCACTGTTTAAAACACTTTCTTCTATTTCTACCACTTGCTTATCCTTTTCACATTTTTTATTTTCTTTAATCTTCACAGTTTCGTCCGTTTTTTCCGCGATTTTCAATATTTTTAAATATTTTTTCCTTTCCGCGTATTGAAGGCGCTTCAAATGCCTTTATACATTTTCTCACCTTTATTCACTTTTTATTTAAACGGTTTAAAATATTATTAATCAAAAATTTAATTACCAAACACGACGCGATGTTGCATGAAACTATAATGCCGAAAAAGTACTACTTGAAAATTACAAATAAAACGCTGTCTCCATATGTAACGGTAAACATTTGTCGCGAAATTTAGAAGTTTTTTTACAGTGAATCATGCTTTTCATGATCGACATGTATGTAAATGCGGTAATAATGCAAGCGTTTTTATCAAACTGTGCTTACTGTAACGACTAGGTTTTCTCAAATTTGCATTCCACCCTTATTTTTCGCTGATATTCTACTGAGAGTACATATTGAAAAAATTGCGTGCTGTAGATCATGCTCTCTTCTCTCACAATCTCTCTCCTGTACCACTGCTTCTCTGCATTACGGCGGTGTCGTGAATTAACTAGTCACTTATAATATATGAATTCACTAGTGCAATTAACAAATTCATACCAGCCGTACTGCAGGGTACATACAATTGTATATATATTCAAACACTTGCAGTAATGTAAAAATATACAAAGCCAACTACAGAAAAAGTATACACGTACTGACAAACTTTATCTACACATACAATCGAATATATATTGAAAATGAAAATTTTTTATGAAAAACACACATATATACACGCACGTATATATTAATATACTAATGCGTAAATATGTATGCAAATGCGCTAAAAAACTACCACAAATCACAACCTAATACACAAATACTCAAAATGAATGTACTTACATCCAATGCTGAGGGCTCCCACACAAAAAAACACAAATTCACAAAAAAATTCACGACACAGAAAACGCACAGAAACGAAAACACGTCTGAACAATCTGAAATTCTACAATCGAATGAGTAGATAGGGACATCTAAAGCCAATATTAACGTGAGTACCTGCCGACGACGGCCTTACCTCACGGTGCTCAAAAGCACAGCGGATCAAATCAATGCGATGATCAGCGCCCCGAAAAATGCAATGCATTATTCAGTACCAATTGGCGTGTGGAATGGACACACTAACCACCTTGGTGAGGTTCGAGGCCTATCTAAAACCTCTGCCGTACTTTGGGTCCGGCACCCGGTTGCAATGCAACTCCACATTGAGTGACAAATATCACTCTCCCCGCATTCGGGTATTAAACCACAACCACCACGATACTCCCCGAGGGGCCAGTCCGCACGAGTAGGTTGGAGCGAACTCCAAGGGCTCCTACTCCCCGTGGTACCAGAATTAAGTCTCCGGTCAGACCTCGTAAGTAGATAGACAGTAGGAATCTCGTTAATCCATTCATGCGCGTCACTAATTAGATGACGAGGCATTTGGCTACCTTAAGAGAGTCATAGTTACTCCCGCCGTTTACCCGCGCTTACTTGAATTTCTTCACTTTGACATTCAGAGCACTGGGCAGAAATCACATTGTGTCAACACCCGTTAGGGCCATCACAATGCTTTGTTTTATTTAGACAGTCGGATTCCCCAAGTCCGTGTCAGTTCTGAATTGATTGTTAATTGATAATCGTTATAATTAAATAAGAATATATATCTTGCGTAATAATTCTTATAAAATTTTAGCAAGAAAGTTCCACAATTGGCTACGTAACTACTATCCGGGGAACAAGAACTGAAATTCTCTATTTACCCAGAACAAGTACATAAACCATGGTATTGCTTCCCAATCAAGCCCGACTATCTCAATCTTCAGAGCCAATCCTTATCCCGAAGTTACGGATCTAATTTGCCGACTTCCCTTACCTACATTATTCTATCGACTAGAGACTCTTCACCTTGGAGACCAGCTGCGGATATTGGGACGGCCTGTTGAGAAGTATGCGTAACCCCACCATAAATTTTCAAGGTCCGAGGAGAAAATATCGACACAACAGTAAATGTCATGCTCTTCTAGTCCATCTACCATATCTCTCTTCGAAAGACTTCCATGGTAGTACGACTATAAAACAGAAAAGAAAACTCTTCCGATACCTCTCGACGGCTTCTTTATGGTCGTTCCTGTTGCCAGGAGGAGCACAAGGCCCATTTTTAATAACAAACGGATACTCAACAGGTTACGGAATTGGAACCGTATTCCCTTTCGTTCAAAATTATTCAAGTGTTTAATTACTATGAAGAAAACATAATATATTCCCAACAATTCATTAAAACTTGAAAATTTTCGGCTTTCGCCTTGAACTTAGGACCGACTAACTCGTGATCAACCACTGTTCACACGAAACCCTTCTCCACTTCAGTCCTCCAAGGCCTCATTCGATTATTTGCTACTACCACCAAGATCTGTACCAATGGCGGCTCCATACAGGCTTACCCCAAACACTTCTAAGCACACCATTGTACCCTCCTACTCACTAAAGTTTCAAAATTTATAATCCAACCGAAATTGTATTATAAATCATGTACTTTAGCGGTAATGTATAGGTATACAACTTAAGCGCCATCCATTTTAAGGGCTAGTTGCTTCGGCAGGTGAGTTGTTACACACTCCTTAGCGGATTACGACTTCCATGTCCACCGTCCTGCTGTTTTAAGCAACCAACGCCTTTCATGGTATCTGCATGAGTTGTTAATTTGGGCACCGTAACATTACGTTTGGTTCATCCCACAGCGCCAGTTCTGCTTACCAAAAGTGGCCCACTGGGCACATTATATCATAACCTCAACCTTCATATCAAGAAAGGTGAGGTTCTTACCCATTTAAAGTTTGAGAATAGGTTAAGGTCGTTTCGACCCTAAGGCCTCTAATCATTCGCTTTACCAGATAAGATTATTTTACATAATATTTAAATGCACCAGCTATCCTGAGGGAAACTTCGGAGGGAACCAGCTACTAGATGGTTCGATTGGTCTTTCGCCCCTATACTCAATTCTGACAATCGATTTGCACGTCAGAACTGTTTCGGTCTTCCATCAGGGTTTCCCCTGACTTCAACCTGATCAAGTATAGTTCACCATCTTTCGGGTCACAGCATATATGCTCAAGGTACGCTCCAGTTAGAGGTATAAATAATAATAAATTATCATTATACATAACTATATGGAACGCCCCGGGATTGAATTAATAGTAAAATATTTCACTAAAAATTAATCCCATTATATAAAAGTTAAGTTAATTTCGCCATTAGGTTTAATATAACCCAATGACTTGCACATATGTTAGACTCCTTGGTCCGTGTTTCAAGACGGGTCCCGAAGGTATCCTGAATCTTTCGCATTGTTAATCATATAAATGCATACAATTAATATTAAAATCAATGATAATAATATTATTGTAAAATTCAAAAGAA
>NC_071672.1:8020000-8127500 GCF_028554725.1 Zeugodacus cucurbitae | reverse complement strand
CTGGTACGATGAGGAGTGCCGTCTCGCAGCGGAGAGAAAACAGACTGCCTACCTCGCAACGTTGCAAACGACCACAACACGTGCGGGATGGGATAGATACCGAGAGCTGAAGAGGGAAGCGAGACGCATCTGCAGACAAAAAAAGAAAGAGGCCAAAATGCGTGAGTACGAAGAGCTTGAGAAGCTGGCAGACAGAGGTAATGCTCGAAAATTTTATGAAAAAATGAAGCGACTTAACGAAGGTTTCAAGACCGGAGCATCCTCATGTAGAGACCAAGGTGGTAATCTGGTAACCGATGTCCAGGGCATACTGGGATTATGGAGGGAACACTTCTCCGACCTGCTGAATGGCAGTGAGAGTACAACACCAGGAGATGGCGAACCCGATCCCCCAATCGATGACGATGGAACAGATGTTCCATTACCCGACCATGAAGAAATTCGAATAGCAATTACCCGCTTGAAGAACAACAAAGCAGCGGGGGCCGATAGATTACCGGCAGAACTATTCAGTGTGCTCTGCCCAATCCATAAAAAGGGAGATCCCACAATCTGCGCCAATTACCGTGGGATCAGCCTCCTAAATATCGCATACAAGGTTCTATCGAGCGTACTGTGTGAAAGACTAAAGCCCACCGTCAACAAACTGATTGGACTTTATCAGTGTGGCTTTAGACCTGGAAAATCGACAACTGACCAGATATTCACCATGCGAAAATGAAGATTTTGCAGCTAAATTTAAATCATTGCGCTGCAGCACAGGAACTGCTAAAACAGACGCTGTTTGAGAATAATATCGATATTGCTTTATTGAGCGAACAATATACTCAGCGCTCGGAAAACACTTGGATCACGGACATAAGTGGGAAGGCGGCGATATGGTCCTGCAAAGGAAAACCTATCACCTCATGCTCCAGAGGAGCTCAAATTGGCTTCACATGGGCGAATATATCTGGTATTTATTTTGTAAGCTGCTATGCTCGCCCCAGCGCATCAACCATGGAATTTGAAAACTTTCTCCTTGAGCTGTCTCTGGAAATTAGAGGCAAAACGCCTATAATAATAGCAGGTGATTTTAATGCATGGTCTACTGCTTGGGGCAGCAGAAGTACAAACCATCGTGGGCGCTTAATTTTAGAGTTTTTGAGTCAAACTAACCTTACGTTAATAAATAGCGGTACAAAAAACACATATCAGAAAGGTAATAAAGGTTCTATAATAGACCTTATGTTTGTAAATTACGCACTTAGCAGACACATGAAGTGGGAGGTGTCAGGCATGTTCACAAATAGTGATCACATGGCTATCATTGCTGAAGTCTTAGTATTCCGAGAAATGGAACCCCTGAGAGGAAACACTTCTCAGAAACGTAGCTGGAAGCAAAACGAGTTCGATGCTGATGTTTTCGAGATAGTCTGGAGTGCAGTAAAGGCACCTGACGAAGACGCCACCCACTTGGTAACCGCATTGCGGAGACAGCTGATCGCAGCATGCGACGCAACAATGCGAAGGACAAAATATCACAACAAACGACGTCCAGTATATTGGTGGAATGATGAAATTGCCACGCTAAGGAAGCTTTGTCACTCAGCTAGATGTAACCTACAGCGCCACCAGGGTAGAGAAAACGAAGGTATCCTTAGAGAAACATTTAAAAGACATAAGAAGCTCTTGAAGTCAGCCATATCCCGCAGCAAAAAGTCCTGCTTTGAAAAGCTCTGCAAGGAAGCAAATATTGATCCCTGGGGAACTGCATACAAAATATGTATGTCGAAGTTCAAAAATAAATCGCAACAACCTAAAAGCGGCCCGTTCATGAAGAAAGTTGTCGAAGCACTATTTCCAACACACGAACCGATTCCCAGAGCTGACCGAAACGATATTACAGAGTCACCCCTTTTAGTTACGGAAGAAGAACTATTGGCTATAGCGAAAAAAATTAAAAACAACAAAGCGCCAGGATTAGATGGTATACCAAATAGAGCCCTCAAGGTAGCCATAACTTCAAATCCCACCCTGTTTACTAAAATGTACAACGCATGTATAAAAGAAGGGGTGTTCCCCGACCCCTGGAAAGTTCAGCGTCTGGTTTTACTTCCAGAACCAAAGAAACCACCTGAAGAACCATCATCGTACCGACCTCTGTGTATGCTCGACACAATAGGGAAAGTGTACGAAAACATAATAAGAAACCGCTTGGAGCTTGCAATCCAGGAAGCCGGAGGACTATCAGAGAGACAATACGGCTTCATAAAAAAGAGATCCACTATCGACGCGCTAAGAGAAGTCGTTGACACTGCAAAATGTGCAGTAAGTGGCAAAAGATGGAAAGGTGGTACAAAAGAATATTGTGCGCTGATTACCCTGGATGTAAAGAATGCGTTCAACTCAGCAAAGTGGGCAAATATATTCAAAGCATTATATACAATACGCGCCCCCAAATACTTGATAAATATTATTATGAGCTATTTTGAAAACAGAAGATTGATCTTCGACACCGACGAAGGAACTAAGAGCTACTCTATTTCTAGTGGAGTCCCACAAGGCTCTGTTTTAGGTCCGCTCTTATGGAACCTCGTGTATGACGGTGTGCTGAGAAAACAACAACCAAAAAATGTAAAACTAGTTGCATACGCGGACGATCTTGTTGTGGTAGCAGTATCTAAACAGCTCGGTGACCTTCAGAACAAATGTAATGAGTGTATAAATGGTCTGCGCCAATGGTTCTCTTCCATGAGCTTGGAACTGGCGGAGCACAAAACAGAAGTATTGCTTATAAGTCCCAGGAAACTTGAGGAAAAAATAACCATAACTATTGGAGATTGTGCGATTATTTCACAGCCAAAGTTAAAGTATTTAGGGGTAATATTAGACTCTAAGCTTAAATTCAAGGAACACTTGGCGTACACGGCAAATAAAGCAAATAAGATTTATAACGCCTTATCAAGAATGATGGCAAATAGAGGCTGCGTGCGTTCCAGCCGGCGTTTTTTAATTGCAAAAGCCATGAGCTCCGTAATATTATATGCGGCCCCAATATGGGTCCAGGCGCTAGACATAAAAGCGTATGCAAAACCAATAAATGTTGTACATCGACTCTCAGCAATAAGAGTAATAAGTGCTTTCCGCACTATATCCAGCGAAGCGGCTGAAGTACTGGCAAGTATACCGCCCATAGACATCCAGGGTGACGAATTCGCAAGATTAAACGAACTCTCAGAAATAACAGAAACCAAAAAGAGAGACGAGAGAAATAAGAGCATAACAATGTGGCAGCAGCGGTGGGAAACTTCAACTAAAGGACGGTGGACCCACAGACTCATACCTGACATCCATTCGTGGATAAATAGACAGCATGGGGACCTTGATTTCCACTTGACCCAATTATTAAGTGGTCACGGATGCTTCAGAAGCTACCTATATAAATTCCGTCATGACTCTAGTCCGTATTGTCCGATGTGTACAGAGTCCATAGAAGACTGTGAACACATATTTTTTGAGTGCCCCCGATTTTTAAGTACAAGAGATAGGCTAAAAATTGCCCTAGGAGGTAGTTTAATGGTGGAAAATTTGACTGCACTCATGTGTCAGTCTCCCGATAAATGGAAAGCTGTTAGCGATGCAACAGCTTTTATTATGACAGAACTTAGACATTTAGAACAGATTAGGCGTCAGTCAGTCCGTATTATAGAGGAGACTTAAAAAGTCTAGTCACTCCCACGAAGTAATACTTAATCCGGTGGTTCCGTGGGAGAGTCTTGTGTTGGGAGTAGGTTGGTTTAGCGGATTAAAGTTCCGCACTCCGGCTTTCGATGCTTCCCCCTACTATAAAAAAAAAAAAAAAAAAAAAAAAAAAAAAAAAAAAAAACCATGCGCCAAATTTTGGAGAAGACCCGTGAAAAGAGGATCGACACACACCACCTTTTTGTCGATTTTAAAGCTGCTTTCGATAGCACGAAAAGGAGCTGCCTTTACGCCGCGATGTCTGAATTTGGTATCCCCGCAAAACTAATACGGCTGTGTAAATTGACGCTGAGCAACACCAAAAGCTCCGTCATGATTGGGAAGGACCTCTCAGAGCCGTTCGATACCAAACGAGGTTTCAGACAAGGTGACTCACTATCGTGCGACTTCTTTAACTTTAAGAGCTGCAGAGTTAAACCGAGAAGGTACAATCTTCTACAAGAGTGTACAGCTCCTGGCGTACGGCGATGATATTGATATCATCGGAAGCAACAACCGCGCCGTTTGTTCTGCTTTTTCCCGCATGGATAAGGAGGCGAAGCGAATGGGTCTGGAGGTGAATGAGGACAAGACGAAATATCTCCTGTCATCAAGCAAACAGTCGGCGCATTCGCGTCTTGGCTCCCACGTCACTGTTGACAGTCATAACTTCGAGGTCGTAGATAATTTCGTATACCTGGGAACCAGCATCAACAACACGAACAATGTCAGCCTCGAAATCCAGCGCAGAATAACTCTTGCCAACAGGTGCTTCTTTGGACTGAGTAGGCAATTGAACAGTAAAGTCCTCTCTCGACGAACCAAAATCAAGCTCTACAAGTCACTTATCATTCCCGTCCTGCTCTACGGTGCAGAAGCTTGGACGATGTCAACATCAGATGAGACGACACTAGGAGTTTTCGAGAGGAAAATTTTGCGCAAGATTTATGGTCCTCAGAACATTGGCAACTGCGAATACCGCAGACGATGGAACGATGAGCTGTACGAGTTATACGACGACATTGACATAGTTCAGCGAATAAAAAGACAGCGGCTACGCTGGCTAGGTCATGTTGTCCGAATGGACGAAAACACTCCAGCACTGAAAGTGTTCGATGCAGTACCCGCCGGAGGAAGCCGAGGAAGGGGAAGGCCTCCACTCCGTTGGAGGGACCAGGTGGAGAGCGACCTGGTTAAACTTGGGATCTCCAACTGGCGCCGAACTGCGAAGGAGAGAGAGAGAGCTGGCGCACTATCGTCGATTCGGCTATAACCGGCTAAACGGTTGCAACGCCAATCACATACATACTTAGACATGCATGGCTTAATCTTTGAGACAAGCATATAACTACTGGCAGGATCAACCAGAATAATATTTTTTATTCATTTATATAAGAGGTAATGAATGAATGGGTGGCTAAGAGCCTCCACATTTTGAATGAGCCGAGTGAATGGCTTACGTTTGAGGGGCCTAGGGGCATGAGTGATATTGACGTGACGCTTATGAATGAGGCAGCAAGTAGAGTGTTTGATTTTATGTGGGAGGTTAAAGGAGGGTGGGGTCTGAGTGATCATAATTTGATCCAAATTGTGGTTGCTCCTCGTTCCCCTCCTTTGGTGTGTGTGAGTCCATTGCGGCGATGGCGTACCTCTGGTATTGACTGGAACCGATATGGACAGAGTGTAAGGGAAGCGGTGTTAGAAATACCGCTTAGAGTGTTTGATGATCTGGAGGTGGATGAGCAAATTGCTCGGCTGTGTGAGTTGGTGTGGGGTGTGAATGACAGATTGTTCAGGAAGTGTGGAAGTTTTAGGGTTAGAAAAATTAAGTGGTGGACGCATGAGTTAACCTTGAAGAGGAGGACTGTCCGGCGGTTGAGACGAAAGTTTCAACGTGCTCGGCGGTTCATTTCTGATAGGCTGTCCCAGATTAGGTATGATTTTAGTTGTCCGATGAATGAATATAAAGATATGATTGTGAAAATTAAAGAAGAAGAGTGGAGGAGTTTTGTGAATGACAATAGGGATGACCCCTGGGGTCAGGTTTATAAGATCTGCAGGGGTCGTAAGAGGGAGGATATCACCTCTCTTCATGTTGGTGACACTGTGTTATCAACGAGGAGAGAGTGTGCTGGGGTTCTGTTAGGAGCGTTCTTTCCCAGGGCTGAGGTTCAGGCACCCCATGCACATGAGGTACCTGTTCCTCCATTAGATGATGGGGAGCTGGGATATGCCTTTGGCCTGGTCAGGTCTAAACGGTCTCCAGGTTTTGATGGTCTGAACGGAGAGATGTGCAAATGCTTGTGGAAGTTCATTCCGGAATACTTGGCGGTCATTTATGATAAGTGCATTTGTGAGGGATATTTTCCACGTGAGTGGAAAAGTGCCAGGGATGTTCCTCTCCTGAAGTCTCCTGATAAGATCAGGAGTGAACCTCGTTCTTATCGGGGCATCAGTCTCCTTCCAGTGCTTGGAAAAGTGCTGGAAAGAGTTATGGTGGAACGGCTTCAGGAGCTAACGCGGGATTTGAGGTCGAATAGGCAGTATGGGTTCATGAAAGGACGCAGTGTATAAGATGCCTGGATGTATGTTCAGAATGCTGTGAGGGATAATACCAACCATGTCCTTGGCATATTTGTTGACTTCAAGGGGGCGTTTGATTACCTAATCTGGGATCGAGTGATTCAACGGCTAGAGGAACTTAACTGTTCGGAAATTAGTCTCTGGCGGAGCTTCTTTTCGGACAGGAAAGCCTCTATTGTTGGTATGAATGGGAGTGTGGAGATTGGAGTGGTTCGTGGCTGCCCGCAGGGATCCATCTGTGGTCCATATATTTGGAACCTCATGATGGACTCATTGCTTGGACAGCTCGAACCACTCTGCAGGTGTTGTGCGTATGCGGATGACCTACTTCTTTTGGTCGAAGGCTGTTCGAGGTCTGAGATTGAAAGGGTAGGAGGGCAATTGTTGGAGATTGCTCATAATTGGGGTGTGGGTGTGGGGGTTGACATATCGATGGATAAAACGGTGACAATGCTCTTAAAGGGTAGACTGTCACCGGGGCGTCCACCGGTTGTCCGTGTGAATGGGGTCAGCATCAGGTATGTGACGCAAGTCAAATATCTGGGGTTGACCATGAGTGAAAGAATGTGTTTTACTCCACACTTAGTGAATGTTGCATGATGCTTGCCTGTTTGCCTGTATGTCGCACCGTTTCTACGGATGCGTTGCAGGTTTTATTGGGTGTGCCCCCTCTTGACCTGATTGTTTTACGGCGTGCTGTTTCTTTCAGGTTGAGGAGGGGTTTGAGTGTGTTATTGCTGCGGAATGAATGGATTTCTGACGATGATGTGGAGAGGTTGGGATATCTAGGAAGCAAGAGGCTTCTAGATGACAGGGTTAGGAGTAGGTGGCAAGACCGTTGGGATAATAGTCCTAACGGTCGTGTGGCTTATGAGTACATTCGAGATGTTGGGTTTGTTGGGGAAAACCCAGATTTCAGATTCTGTCTGAGTCTGGGTTTCCTATTTACGGGGCATGGGCCTTTGAATGCTTTTTTACATCAGAGGCACCTCTCTGATGGAATGGAATGTATGTGTGGGGCGCGTGTTGAGGATTGGGTGCATGTTATTGCTGAATGCCCGATGTACTCGGACATTAGGGACCTTGGGGGTATGGGGATTAGTTGGACTGATGGACGGTTAGATGTTAGTGGTGTGATCTCCACTAGTTGGGATGCCGAACGATTAGAATTATTTGGTGTGTTTGCGCGTGAGGTGTTTAAGCGGCGAAGACAATTAGCTGGAAACTAAGTATAGTTTCTATGTGTGAATGGTGTGTGTATTGTGTGTGTATTGGATGAGAGAATGGGGTCCAACCCCTGGTCACCAGTCCAGAGCAGTATGGAAGCTCAACTGGTAGTAGTTTCAACTACGAGGTCTGACCGGAGACTTAATTCTGGTACCACGGGGAGTAGGAGCCCTTGGAATTCGCTCCAACCTACTCGTGCGGACTGGCCCCTCGGGGAGTATCGTGGTAGTGTGGTTTAATACCCGAATGCGGGGAGAGTGATATTTGTCACTCAATGTGGAGTTGCATTGCAACCGGGTGCCGGACCCAAAGTACGGCAGAGGTTTTAGATAGGCCTCGAACCCCACCAAGGTGGTTAGTGTGTCCATTCCACACGCCAATTGGTACTGAATAATGCATTGCATTTTTCGGGGCGCTGATCATCGCATTGATTTGATCCACTGTGCTTTTGAGCACCGTGAGGTAAGGTCGTCGTTGGCAGGTACTCACGTTAATATTGGCTTTAGGTGTCCCTATCTACTCATTTTTTCGATTGCAGAATTTCAGATTGTTCAGACGTGTTTTCGTTTCTGTGCGTTTTCTGTGTCGTGAATTTTTTGTGAATTGGTGTTTTTTGTGTGGGAGCCCTCAGCATTGGATGTAAGTACATTCATTTTGAGTATTTGTGTATTAGTTTGTGATTTGTTGTAGTTTTTTAGCGCATTTGCATACATATTTACGCATTAGTATATTAATATATACGTGTGTGTATATATGTGTGGTTTTCATAAAAAATTTTCATTTTCAATATATGTTCGATTGTATGTGTAGATAAAGTTTGTCAGTACGTGTATACTTTTTCTGTAGTTGGCTTTGTGTATTTTTACATTACTGCAAGTGTTTGAATATATATACATTTGTATGTATATTTTCTCATTTGTTAGTTTGTGTGTGCATATCATAGCTGGCTTTTGAAAATTTTTACATTGCGGCAGGTGTTTATTTATATACGTGTAGTTGAGTGTATATTTGGAAATTTGAATTTGTTTTTGTGAATAGAAAATTTGTTTGAGCAAGTGTTTTTTTTTTTGTTTATGTGACGTAATTTGTTTCTCGTTTGTTGTTTTTTGAGCACAGGTTTTTTTTGAGCACAGGTGTTTTTGAGTATAGATGTTTTCGAGCACAGGTGTTTTCGAGCACAGTAGTTTTTGTGTGTAGGCTCGTGTTAGGTAGTACCTTTTGGGGTTTACGTGGTTTACCCACATTGTTAGCGTGGGTGCTGACTCTCATAGAGTCTCAGTGTTTTCTGTGTTTGTTGTTTTTCTGCTTTTTGGTTTTTCTGCCAGTGAGTGTTGTGTTGAGTGTCTGGTACTGAGTTGCCACTGGTTTCCGGGGGGATTGGGAAGGTTTTGCTCGAAGGGTACCGGTGTCTGTCCGAGTGTTGAAGGTGCTGATTTTTGTTTAGACTGCGTTCGTAAATAGCTGTTAACCTTAGACCTACAGTGCGATTTGGTTCAGCTCCACATCGGTTGGCTTGGAGCCGTTACGGGGACTTTGTTCTGTCCGGCGGTTTATTGGGTGACCAGTTCCAGACCGTTGGCTGGAGTTGTGGGTTGTGCCCTTGCGATATCGCAATAATCGACTGCTTAGGTGGTAGCAGCTACTGGACGTTTCTATTCTTTTGCTCGAAGGGTACCGGTGTCTGTCCGAGTGTTGAAGGTGCTGATTTTTGTTTAGACTGCGTTCGTAGCTGTTAACCTTAGACCTACAGTGCGATTTGGTTCAGCTCCACATCGGTTGGCTTGGAGCCGTTACGGGGACTTTGTTCTGTCCGGCGGTTTATTGGGTGACCAGTTCCAGACCGTTGGCTGGAGTTGTGGGTTGTGCCCTTGCGATATCGCAATAATCGACTGCTTAGGTGGTAGCAGCTACTGGACGATTCTATTCTTATAGTTAGTTCCTTCAGTGCGTTCAGTCACACGTGTCTTGAGAGCAGCTGTTCCAAGTCTTGTCTGGTCGAGTGGCTTCTGTGCCAGTGTTTTGCCGGCGGATCAGCCTGCCTGGTGAAAGGCCGGAAGTAGAAATGCTTCCCTCACGGAGGAGAAGGGCTAAGAACCCTGCTGGGAATGAGGGGAAAGAGCTTGCGTTAGCAGTGGAGACGTCGTCGGCTGATGAGGGTACTGGACCTTCGGTTGGGTCCCCGCCGCGTAGGAAGGTTAGGATAGGTTCGCCATCGTTGGTGATGTTAGGGGATGGGAGTAGTTGTGCTGATATGGGTGACACCGCTGAAGAAGTGGTTGTCCACCCTATTGTTAGCAAGCGTGGAGGTGTAGTGAGGATTAAGGGGAAGAAGCGCATTAAGGGTACTTCTGCAAAGGAGTGTCCTGTTAGCGCTGTTAAGGAGGGTGGAGAAAATGGTGGTGTGGTTGGGGGAGGCGCTATCAGCCATGTTGCTGCCATGAAGGCAGTGACGGCTGAATTAAACGCATTGGTGTTTGGGGTTAAAGACTTTGAGGTCACTACCGCGAAGGGGCTGATGGAGCTTGCCTCGAAGTACGAGGCGCTCCTGATGACGGTAGTAACCGAGAATGCCCATCTTCGCGGTCAGGTTGATGCTCTCAGGGGGGGTTGTGGGGGATCTATTCCCCAATCGAAGAGGTTGGTTGTGGGTTTGGCTCCGGCTGAGTCGGTGCGTGCGTCTCCAGCACCTGTGTTGGAGGCGATTGCTCCGGCATTGCCGAAGCCGGTTGAGACTTGGTCGGTGGTGGTGAGAAGCAAGGCCCCGACCACCTCCTCTAAGGAGGTGATTAAGAAGGTTGTAAAGGAGGTGGGACCTTCCCTCGGAGTGCGTGTACATGAGGTGAAGCCGATTAAGGATGGTGGGGTGGTTATTCGCACCCCCTCTGTTTTAGAGAGGGAAAAGGTGGCGAATAATGCCAAGTTCGGGGAGGTGGGGTTGGATGTGAGTGTGAACCGGAAGTTGGGTCCGCGGGTTGTGGTTCAGGGTGTTCACACCGAAATCTCCCATGATGACTTCATGGAGGAGCTCTTTCGGTTGAACCTTCAGGACATCAGCCCTGAGGCACGAAAGTCAGATGTGCGGATGGTCAGTCGGCCCTGGAAGGTGGCCGCTGATGGTAGCACCAACGTCGTCCTTGAGGGTCGGACAAATTAATGTCCGCCCTTTTGGAGGCGGGAAGGTGCTACATAAAGTGGTTCTCCTTCAGGGTTCGACCGGATAGCCCAGTTGCTGGCTGCTTCCGGTGTATGTGTTTTGACCATAGAGTGGCTGAGTGTAGGGCCAAATCAGATGTTTGTAGGCGGTGCGGTCAAGAAGGACATAGAGCTGCCGGTTGTGGCAATGCCCCCCATTGTCGCAACTGTGCATTTAAGGGTAGGCCAGCTGGGCATCTTATGATGTCAGCTGTCTGCCCGATTTACTGTGGTGTTGTTGAGCGTGCCCTCTCCAGACACTGATGGGGGGGATTTTTCAGCTTAATTGGCAGGGGTCGTATGCCGTTATGTGTGAGTTGGGGGGTTGTATGATTGAGAGGGGTGTGGCATTGCCTTACTCCAGGAGCCTTACGCCACCAATGGTGTGGTTCGGGGTCTTCCTGGAGGTTTTAGGGTCTTTACGGACCTTGGGGTTAATGCTGCAATAGTTGTGAATGATTCCGGCTACGATTGTGTAGTCTTGGATTCGTCACAACAGGGGGTGTGATGGTCTATAGAGGGGGAGTTCGGTAGAATGATTGTCGCTTGTTTGTATTGCAACTTTAGCGAGCCCCTAGAGCCCTACCTGGGCTATATGGATAAGTTACTTCTTCTGGCGAGTGGTAGCCCATTAGCCCTAGGGTTGGATGCGAATGCCTCGTCCTCGATGTGGTTTAGTAAGGTATCCAGACATTCGTCTGGATATCAAAGCCACGTTCGAGGCAAGGTAGTGAATGAATAGGTGTTGGCTAAGGGCCTTCACATTCTGAATGAGGCGAGTGAGTGGTATACGTTTGATGGGCCTAGGGGTGTGAGTGATATTGACGTGACGCTTATGAATGAGGCAGCAAGTAGAGTGTTTGGTTTTAAGTGGGATGTTAGAGGAGGGTGGGGTCTGAGTGATCATAATTTGATCCAAATTGTGGTTGCTCCTCGTTCCCCTCCTTTGGTGTGTGTGAGTCCATTGCGGCGATGGCGTACCTCTGGTATTGACTGGAACCGATATGGACAGAGTGTAAGGGAAGCGGTGTTAGAAATACCGCTTAGAGTGTTTGATGATCTGGAGGTGGATGAGCAAATTGCTCGGCTGTGTGAGTTGGTGTGGGGTTTTTTTTTTTGAGATGGAAAAAATCATCGAAAGACACTGTTGCTCTATCAACAGTAGTGTGAGACTTTAACCCACTAAAAAAACATCTCAGATCATAACTTTTGAATTTGCCCTGCGGAACTACCGTTAGGTATTACATCGCAGAGCAAGCAAGCCTATTGGCACGTACTTCTCTAGGGTTTATATTCTAAATATGGCGTCTTGCCTCGCTATTTCGTATTCGCTCTAGTCTTCTCTGCTCCAGGAGGACATTTGCGGCCCATTGTTTTACTAAGTTCCACACATGATTCGACTTCAGCAAGTGTGTTACTACATTTTCTGGAGTTAATTTCTCTGAAATTTCATATTCTAAAAACACTCTCTCTGCCTCATATTTTGGGCATTGAAAAAATACTTGTTCAGCATTTTCTTTTCCGCTAAAGCAGAATGTACACGTTTCTGCATCATCGTGGCCATATTTATAGAGATATTCTCTAAAACAGCCATGTCCGCTTAAGAACTGCGTCAAGTAAAAGTCAACGTCACCATGTTTTCTGTTACACCAGGTTTCGACATTTCTTATCAACCTGTGCGTCCATCGTCCTTTGGGCGCTGTGTCCCATTGTATTTGCCACTCATGTATGCTCTGACATCTTTCTTCTTCACGCTCTTTAACTCTTAGACTCCTTCCGAAATGTTTGATTTTGTCGTAGTTTCTCTTAAACTCATGAGCCATTAGATCAGGTGGCATTATGCCGGATATGACTGCAGCGGCTTCGTGTGACACTGTGTGGAAAGCACTAGCAACTCGAAGTGCACTAAGCCGAAACAGAGATTTAATCGGCTTGACATACGTTTTATGCATAAGTGCGTTTGCCCATACCGGTGCCGCATACATTACAATTGATAATGTAACTTTTGCTAATAACAGTCGTCTTTTCTGACTAGGTCCACCAATATTTGCCATTATACGGGTTAAGGCAGCGTTCACTCGTGCAGCTTTTTCGCAGGCTTTGTCAATATTTGATTTAAAGTTAAGTCTTGAATCAATTATTATGCCTAAATATTTTAAAGATGTCTGTGTCGTAATGTTATACCCGTCTATGTTAAGTGTAATTACTTCAGTTTTCTTTCTACTGTAAGCCAATTTTTTATTCTCATAGCGACAGTTCTGCATATAGTCTCAATTTGCTGTAGTTCTTTTGCCACAATTGTCACTGCAATGTCGTCTGCATAGCCAATAATTTGTACTTCTTTAGGCGTGGAAAGGCGAAGGATTACATCATATAATATATTCCACAAGAGTGGGCCTAAGACAGATCCTTGTGGTACTCCACCGGTCACTTTGTATTGCTTGACCCCTTCGACCGTATCATACAGCAGTACTCTATTGGATAAGTAACTTCTTATAATACACAGGAGGTACATAGGCGTTTTAAGCGTATGTAGTGCTTGAAGTATGCGGGTCCAACACGCAGAATTGAAAGCATTTTGTACATCCAACGTAACAACTGCGCAGTATTTCTTAGAACCGTACATCCACCTAGCGTCAATTGTCGAGCGTCTCCTGCGAAAACCATATTGGTTGTCTGATAAGCCTTTCACTTCTTCAAGGTGCTTTTCTATCCGATCACATTTTATTCGCTCGAAGATTTTGCCAGTAGTATCGATCATACATAATGGTCTGTAAGAGCTTGGTTCACCTGGCGGTTTTTTTGGTTTGGATAAGAGAACCAGGCGCTGTCTTTTCCATATTTTTGGGAAAATTCCTTCCCGCAGACATTTATTGAACAATTCCACAAAGTGTTTAGTTTTGTTTTTTACAGCAATTTTTAGGGCCCTATTTGGGATGCCATCTAGCCCAGGTGCTTTTGTATTTCCGAAGCGTTCAGCTGCTTGCACTACCTCGTTGTCATCTATCGGTAGAAAAACGGGAATATCTATGCTACTGGTGCATACGTCTCCCTCTGGTTGCACATCCTGTGTTGGGAACAGAGTTTCTACAACTTTTTTTAATAGTTTTGGACAAGTCGGCATTTGTACTTTATTACCCCTGACTTTTGCCATTACTGCTTTATAAGCTCCACCCCATGGATTTTCATCCGCTTTGTCGCACAGTTCTTTAAAGCATGCTGCTTTACTATTTCTGATAGCCACTTTGAGTTCTTTTCGTCTTTTTCTGAAGCTTTCACGTAGAAACTCATTTTCTCCGGAATTTCTATTCCTTTGATATGTCCGCCTGGCTTTATGGCAACTGTTTCTCAAAGCTGCGATTTCACTACTCCACCAGTATACTGGCTTTCGGCAGCCGTTGCACTTTTTTCTAATCATTGCAGCATCGCAGGCTCTACTAACCAGATTAGTCAATAGTTTTGCTTGTTCATTCGCGTCATATAAGTTGCTCAGTTCTGCGTCCATCATAAACATAAACAAATCCTCGTCCAAGGTTTCATCTTTCCAACCTTTAGTTTGCGATTTTTTCGCCCGTATACCTCTCCCTTTCCATTTGTTACACAAGTCAATGTCTAACATGACGGCTTGGTGGTCGCTATGAGTATATAACTCACATATCTGCCACTCCGTCTTTCCTGCTAATGACCTACTGACAAACGATATGTCATCTATGGAGCCATAACCATTCTTTTCAAACGTGTTCTTGGTTCCCATGTTTAGCAGTACCACGTCAAGTATTGAGAATGCTTTAAGCAAAGCATTCCCACGTTGATTTGTGGTCCTACTTCCCCATTCTAGGGCCCAGGCATTAAAATCACCTGCAATTAGATTCGGCGTTGTGGTTTGTACATCCCTAACAAGGTCGTCAAGAATTTTTTCATATTCTACAAACGATAAGCTAGGTGGCAAGTAGCAACTGTAGATATGAATGCCACAAACCTTTACTCTTACGTAATAAGATTTATTGACCAATGGTCTATCCTGGACCGCTTTGTCGGAGCAGAGCCATATTGCCACTTTTCCAGTGCAATCAGAGAACCAGGTTCCTGCATTTAGGCTTTTATATTGCTCCGAGATTATTACCACATCAATTTTCTTCTCATATATCGTTTGTTTTAGTAGTTCTTGCGCTACTTCACAATGGTTTAAGTTAATTTGAAGAAGTTTCATTTTCATTTTCATTTTTAGGAGTTTCCTTTCTTTTAACCCGAGAGGGGCTCAAGCTCGAGTTTTTCCCGTGTACGATTTCATCCACATTGCTTGAATCTACTTCATGAGAGGTTCTACTTTTCTTTGGGGGTGTTTTTCGGGTTTGTTTTTCTTCCCGCATTCTTTTGGGTGTCGCCTCTGCAGCACCTTTAGCAAGGGTAGGAGTTTGATCAGCTTTCTTGGAGTTGGTATTTTGCTCTTTCGCACGAGTATACATTCTCGAAGTTTCGCTTAGAAGCTCCCTCATGCTATTGTTTATTGACCGTTGAGGTGGACGCATCAAACTTATAAGCTTATTTATATTTTCTCCTAGATCTGCCATATAGTCCCTAACAATTTGGACTGTTTCCACAGGTGGCGTACTACCTAGTTGTAACGAAGGTGGCGACGATCTTGCTCGTGCAGGCCTGCCCATAAAGATTGCCTTTTCGGGTGTCCGAGCTAATTTCGATCCTCGCTTAAAGGGGGCTACGGCTACATTTTCAATCATGCTTGTGGCATTATCTGATACGCTGGCCAAGTGTGCCACCACCGTATCATTGTAGTCATTGGATCTCGACGGCCGGGAGCCTGCTTGCTCACTCCCTAAAACCGCCGGCACTGGGCTTTTTATACCCTGCACCGTAACTTTAATACTTTCCGTTTTATTAGAACATGTTTTGTTGCTCTGGGATCCTACCCATATCATTTTATTGGAGACAGACGCTGACCAATAAGCCGCTCGTTTCGAAACAGACGCTTTTGGTTTTTTTTTTTAAAACACTTAGTTTGAGGGCGGTGTTAATTCGCCCTGTCTTAGAATTTCACTGGGCATTTACAGCCTTTTGAGCTGGAGGGTATAGCTATCTGCCGCTTTTGGTTGGGGACTGCTTATTAAATATTCGCAGCTAACCTGCATATCTGTAGGCCGTTCAGCTATCCACCACCGTGCTGACCCCCACAGCAGCCCAAGCTAAGCCCTGTGAGTTGGTGTGGGGTGTGAATGACAGATTGTTCAGGAAGTGTGGAAGTTTTAGGGTTAGAAAAATTAAGTGGTGGACGCGTGAGTTAACCTTGAAGAGGAGGACTGTCCGGCTGTTGAGACGAAAGTTTCAACGTGCTCGGCGGTTCAATTCTGATAGGCTGTCCCAGATTAGGTATGATTTTAGTTGTGCGATGAATGAATATAAAGATATGATTGTGAAAATTAAAGAAGAAGAGTGGAGGAGTTTTGTGAATGACAATAGGGATGACCCCTGGGGTCAGGTCTATAAGATCTGCAGGGGTCGTAAGAGGGAGGATATCACCTCTCTTCGTGTTGGGGACACTGTGTTATCAAAGTGGAGAGAGTGTGCTGGGGTTCTGTTAGGAGCGTTATTTCCCAGGGCTGAGGTTCAGGCACCCCATGCACATGAGGTACCTGTTCCTCCATTAGATGATGGGGAGCTGGGATATGCCTTTGGCCTGGTCAGGTCTAAACGGTCTCCAGGTTTTGATGGTCTGAACGGAGAGATGTGCAAATGCTTGTGGAAGTTCATTCCAGAATACTTGGAGGTCATTTATGATAAGTGCATTTGTGAGGGATATTTTCCACGTGAGTGGAAAAGTGCCAGGGTTGTCTCTATCGAATAATGCGTAGCATTTTCGGGGCGCTGATCATCGCATTGATTTGATCCGCTGTGCTTTTGAGCACCGTGGAGTAAGGCCGTCGTCGGCAGGTACCCACGTTAATCCCACCGGACGTTGTCCCTATCTGTCATTCGATTGTAGAATTTCAGATTGTTCAGACGTGTTTTCGTTTCTGTGCGTTTTCTGTGTCGTGAATTTTTTGTGAATTGGTGTTTTTTGTGTGGGAGCCCTCAGCATTGGATGTAAGTACATTCGTTTTGAGTATTTGTGTATTAGTTTGTGATTTGTGGTAGTTTTTTAGCGCATTTGCATACATATTTACGCATTAGTATATTAATATATACGTGTGTGTATATATGTGTGTTTTTCATAAAAAATTTTCATTTTCAATATATGTTCGATTGTATGTGTAGATAAAGTTTGTCAGTACGTGTATACTTTTTCTGTAGTTGGCTATGTGTATTTTTACATTACTGCAAGTGTTTGAATATATATACAATTGTATGTATATTTTCTCATGTATGTATGTATATTTTCACAGGTGTTTTCGAGCACAGTAGTTTTTGTGTGTAGGCGCGTGTTAGGTAGTACCTTTTGGGGCTTTTCGTTTCTGTGCGTTTTCTGTGTCGTGAATTTCTTGTGAATTGGTGTTTTTTGTGTGGGAGCCCTCAGCATTGGATGTAAGCACATTCATTTTGAGTATTTGTGTATTAGTTTGTGATTTGTGGTAGTTTTTTAGCGCATTTGCATACTTATTTACGCATTAGTATATTAATATATACGTGTGTGTATATATGTGTGTTTTTCATAAAAAATTTTCATTTTCAATATATGTTCGATTGTATGTGTAGATAAAGTTTGTCAGTACGTCTATACTTTTTCTGTAGTTGGCTTTGTGTATTTTTACATTACTGCAAGTGTTTGAATATATATACATTTGTATGTATATTTTCTCATGTATGTATGTATATTTTCACAGGTGTTTTCGAGCACAGTAGTTTTTGTGTGTAGGCGCGTGTTAGGTAGTACCTTTTGGGGCTTTTCGTTTCTGTGCGTTTTCTGTGTCGTGAATTTTTTGTGAATTGGTGTTTTTTGTGTGGGAGCCCTCAGCATTGGATGTAAGCACATTCATTTTGAGTATTTGTGTATTAGTTTGTGATTTGTGGTAGTTTTTTAGCGCATTTGCATACTTATTTACGCATTAGTATATTAATATATACGTGTGTGTATATATGTGTGTTTTTCATAAAAAATTTTCATTTTCAATATATGTTCGATTGTATGTGTAGATAAAGTTTGTCAGTACGTGTATACTTTTTCTGTAGTTGGCTATGTGTATTTTTACATTACTGCAAGTGTTTGAATATATATACAATTGTATGTATTTTTTTTTTTTTTTTTTTATAGTAGGGGGAAGCATCGAAAGCCGAAGTGCGGAACTTTAATCCGCTAAACCTAACCTACTCCCAGCACAAAACACTCCCACGGAACCACCGGATTAAGTATTACTTCATGGGAGTGTCAAGACAATTTAAGTCTCCTCTATAGCGCGGACTGACTGACGCCTAGCCTGTTGTAGATGTCTCAGTTCTGTCATTATTATGGCTGCCGCTTCGCTAACAGCTTTCCAATTATCAGAGGACTGACACATAAGTGCAGTCAAATTTTCCACCGTCAAGTTACCACCCATGGTTGTTATCAACTTTTCCCTTATATCTAAAAATCGAGGGCAATAGAAAAATACGTGCTCAGAGTCTTCTACGGACTCTGCACACACCGGACAGTACGGACTAACGTCATTACGGAATTTGTATAGGTAACTTCTGAAGCACCCGTGACCACTTAAAATTTGGGTCAGGTGGAAATCAAGGTCACCATGCTTTCTATATATCCACGAATGGATGTCTGGTATTAGTCTGTGTGTCCACCGTCCTTTAGTTGAGGCTTCCCACCGTTGCTGCCACTTCAAGATGCTCATTTTCCTCTCGTCTAACTTTTTATTCTCTGAGGGGGGCGCTGCTACCATATGCAGTCGCACGAATTCATCTCCCTGGATGTCAATAGGCGGCATGCTGGCCAACACTTCAGCAGCATCGCTAGATATGGTTCGGAAAGCACTTATTACTCTTATTGCCGACAGTCTATGTATTGCGTTTATTGGTCTCGCATACGCTTTAACATCTACCGCCTGAATCCATATTGGCGCCGCATACAAAATTACAGAGCTCATAGCCTTTGCAATTAAAAATCTTCGGCTGGAACGCACGCAGCCCGTATTTGCCATCATTCTTGATAAGGCGTTATATATTTTGTTTGCTTTGTTCGACGAGTACGCCAAGTGCTCCTTGAATTTTAACCTTGAGTCTAATATTACCCCCAGGTACTTCAGCTGTGGCTGCGAGATAATCTCACACTCCCCAATAGTAAGAGTTAATCTTTCCTCAATTTTCCTTGTGCTTATGAGCAACACTTCAGTTTTATGCTCTGCTAGTTCCAGACTCATGGAAGAAAACCATTGGCGTAAACCGTTGATGCATTCATTGCATTTTCTCCTGAGGTCATCGAGGTGCTTGGCCACTGCTACAACTATAAGGTCGTCAGCATATGCTATTAATTTCACGCTCTTTGGTTGTTGTATTCTTAGAACCCCGTTATACATCAAGTTCCATAAGAGTGGGCCTAAGACCGATCCTTGCGGTACTCCACTCGAAATAAAATAGCTCTTGGTGCCTTCGTCCGTGTCAAATATTAGTTTTCTGTTTTTAAAATAACTTATTATTATGTTAATGAGGTATTGGGGGGCGCGCATCACATATAAGATGTTGATAATGTTTGCCCATTTTGCGGAGTTGAACGCGTTTTTAACATCCAGGGTAATCAGTGCGCAGTATTTTTTGTACCACCTTTCCACCTTTTTCCACTGACTGCATCTTTTGCAGTGTCAACGACTTCCTTTAGTGCGTCGATAGTGGATCTGCGTTTTATGAAGCCGTATTGTCTCTCAGATAATCCGCCGGCTTCCTGGATTGCAACTTCCAAGCGGTTTCGTATAATGTTTTCGTATACTTTACCCATTGTGTCGAGCATACACAAGGGTCGATACGATGAAGGTTCCTCCGGTGGTTTCCCTTGTTTTGGAAGCAGAACTAAGCGTTGGACTTTCCAGGGGTCGGGGAACACTCCTTCTTTTATGCATGCATTGTACATATTAGTGAACAGGGTGGGTTTCAAAGTTATAGCTTCCTTTAAGGCTCTGTTTGGAAATAGTGTTTCGACGACTTTCTTCATAAATGATGCACTTTTGGTTTCCTGTGACTTATTTTTGAATTTTGTCATACAAATTTTATATGCTGTTCCCCAGGGGTCTACGTTTGCCTCTTCACAGAGCTTTTCAAAACAATTTCGTTTGCTGCGGGTAATAGCTGACTTCAGGAGTTTCTTATGGTTTTTAAACGCTTCTCTGAGACTGTTTTCATTTTCTCCATCCTGATTGCGCTGTAGGCGACGTCTAGATAAGTGACATAGCTTTCTGAGCGTGGCTATTTCTTCATTCCACCAGTATACTGGCCTTCGTTTGGTGTGGTGCGTTGTCCTGCGCATAGTTGCGTCACATGCTGCTACCAGTTCTTTCTGAACTGCGGATACCAGGTGGGCTGCGTCTTCGCATCGAACATTTGCTGCGCGCCAGGCTGCCGTAAAAAGGTCCGGGTCGAACTCTTTTTGTTTCCAGCCTCTTTTCATAGACCTGTTCCTACTGAGGAGTTCCGTCTCTCCGTGTAACGAAACTTCGGCCAGAATAGCCATGTGGTCGCTATTTGTGTATATGTCCGCAACACTCCATTTAATGCGTCGGCCAAGTGCCTCGTTGGCAAACATTAGGTCAATTATTGAACCTTTATTTCCTTTTTGAAAGGTATTTTTCGTGCCACTGTTCATAATCGTAAGGTTTGCTTGTCTGAGGAATTCCATTATTAAACGCCCACGATGGTTTGTTCTTCTGCTGCCCCAAGCAGTTGACCATGCGTTGAAATCACCCGCAATTATTACTGGCGATTTGCTCCTGGTTTCTAAGGACAGCTCTAGGAGGAAGTCCTCGAATTGTGTAATTGAAGCGCTGGGACGAGCGTAGCAACTTACGAAATATATACCTTTCAACTTTGCCCATGTGAAACCATTTGATGATGTTTTAGCGCAGGACATAAACGGTTGTCCTTTACAAGACCATATTGCTGCCTTGCCTGTTTTGTCTGTGACCCAAGTGCTTTCCGAACGCTGTGAATATTGCTCACTTAGTAAGGCAACGTCGATGTTCTCTTCTACTAAAGTTTGTTTCAGCAGTTCTTGTGCTGCAGCGCAGTGATTTAAATTTAGCTGCAATATTCTCATATTTTCAGTGACTTCACCATCTCCTGATATTTGGGGCAAGTCGTACTCAAGGCAGAGTGTTCCCCTTTACAAAGCATGCAACAAGGAGTAGCAGTGCACACCTTCGCTACATGCCCCGTGCTTCCGCACCGTGTGCATAAAGAAGACCTGTTGATCGGGTTGCAGCAATTTCGTGCCATGTGGCCCAGTTGGAAACGTCTGAAGCAACGGGAAATAGGGCAATATTCCCGGAGGCGACAGACCGACCACCCGATCTTTATCTTGCCTAGCTTAAGTGCCGCCTTAGCATCTTGAGCACGCAGGCACACAAGAGCTATTTGTGTACCACTACGGGTCTTTCGTATATTTTTGATGTTGGCTTTCCCCATATCGTGGATTCCACACTCTTTTTTCATGGCCTCGGAAATTTCCTCTGGGGTCGTTATTTCGTCGAGGTCTTTGCATACGATAGTGACATTATGAGATTTTGGCTGTATCACTGCCATTTCTCCTACCACTCCTTCTAGGGCACTTTTGAAAGTTTCAGCTCTTTTGTCCTGATTTTTTAGTTCGATTAACAAATCTCCTTTGAGAGTTTTTCGAATGTGAGTTACATTTGAACCCAATTCCTCAAGGCCACTGTCGCTTTTTATTTTACGTAAAATATCTGCATAGGACGCACCATCCCTTTTCGTTAGTATGATGGCGTCTGGTTTCGATCTTATTTTATTTACGTTTGGTCTCTTTTTTTTCACAACATCTACCCATTTTTCATTTGCGCTGGGTTTAGCCGTAGTATCTCCTGATATCATTTTCACAACCTTGTTATAATTTGGTTGCACTTTTTCAACCACATTTTTTGATTTTTTTGTTGGAGGTAAATTGCCTGGCATCTCCCGCAGCCTTTTTGGGGTAATTTTATCTTTAAAAATTGGGGATACTTGAGTAGCTCTCCCAACCATAGTCTTTTTCGAATTATTATCGATTTTCTCACATCTTTCATGTAAGCTCATAATACCGCTGACTAGGTCGCGCATTGCCTGATTAACGTGCCTTTGACCAGCCATCATTAATTCTAGCTCCTTTATTTTACCACCTAGTTGGCTAAAAATATGCGCTGTCTCCGAATTATTTGGCTCCTCCGAATGTTTAGAGCTTTTGCTTGCTTGGTTAGCAATTTCACACTTGTTTGCTGATCCAGCAGCGGTGGAAACCTCAGTTTTTCCATTAGGAGGAGTTCTTATGATTTTAGAATTCCTCCTAAATGGATTCTCCGGTGTGAGCCCTAAGCTATTTTCAGAGGCCATACTATGGCTGGAAAATAGTTGGGAACACCTGTACGTACGTGTGTTCAGTCTCTGTCGCTAAAACCCTACTTATGTATTCGGCAGTTGGCAACGCCAAAACCAAAAAGGAAAAACGAAAGCGAAGGCGAAAAAAGGAGAACAGCTGATCGATACAAAACGGCAGACCAGCTGGGGAGCACGCTTTATTACAATTGCTGTTCTTTATTTACGGAAATTATTATTATTAGGGGAAATTACACTAGTGCTTGTGATAAAAATTTGCCGAAAATAGGCAGGTAAGTGCAAATGAATTTATAATTAAAATACGATTTCACTTATCTATTTATCAGTTGCTGTGTCCGATTGAAAAATCCCCGTATCCCGAAGGCCTTCAAGGCAAATATGGTGCAGATGATAGCTATTAAAACTTGAAATTCAGCAAAAAATACACGGATCGTACAAAAACACGTCCACTTCACTCAAAGCTTTGCACAAACAATTGTATGTATATTTTCTCATGTATGTATGTATATTTTCACAGGTGTTTTCGAGCACAGTAGTTTTTGTGTGTAGGCGCGTGTTAGGTAGTGCCTTTTGGGGCTTACGTGGTTTACCCACATTGTTAGCGTGGGTGCTGACTCTCATAGAGTCTCAGTGTTTCTGTGGTTGTTGTTTTTCTGCTTTTTAGTTTTTCTGCCAGTGAGTGTTGTGTTGAGTGTCTGGTACTGAGTTGCCACTTGTTTCCGGGGGGATTGGGCAGGTTTTGCTCGAAGGGTACCGGTGTCTGTCCGAGTGTTGAAGGTGCTGATTTTTGTTTAGACTGCGTTCGTAGCTGTTAACCTTAGACCTACAGTGCGATTTGGTTCAGCTCCACATCGGTTGGCTTGGAGTCGTTACGGGGACTTTGTTCTGTTCGGCGGTTTATTGGGTGACCAGTTCCAGACCGTTGGCTGGATTTGTGGGTTGTGCCCTTGCGATATCGCAATAATCGACTGCTTAGGTGGTAGCAGCTACTGGACGATTCTATTCTTATAGTTAGTTCCTTCAGTGCCTTCAGTCACACGTGTCTTGAGAGCAGCTGTTCCAAGTCTTGTCTGGTCGAGTGGCTTCTGTGCCAGTGTTTTGCCGGCGGATCAGCCTGCCTGGTGAAAGGCCGGAAGTAGAAATGCTTCCCTCACGGAGGAGAAGGGCTAAGCACCCTGCTGGGAATGAGGGGAAAGAGCTTGTGTTAGCAGTGGAGACCTCGTCGGCTGATGAGGGTACTGGACCTTCGGTTGGGTCCCCGCCGCGTAGGAAGGTTAGCCATCGTTGGTGATGTTAGGGGATGGGAGTAGTTGTGCTGATATGGGTGACACCGCTGAAGAAGTGGTTGTCCACCCTATTGTCAGCAAGCGTGGAGGTGTAGTGAGGATTAAGGGGAAGAAGCGCATTAAGGGTACTTCTGCAAAGGAGTGTCCTATTAGCGCTGTTAAGGAGGGTGGAGAAAATGGTGGTGTGGTTGGGGGAGGCGCTATCAGCCATGTTGCTGCCATGAAGGCAGTGACGGCTGAATTAAACGCATTGGTGTTTGGGGTTAAAGACTTTGAGGTCACTACCGCGAAGGGGCTGATGGAGCTTGCCTCGAAGTACGAGGCGCTCCTGATGACGGTAGTAACCGATAATGCCCATCTTCGCGGTCAGGTTGATGCTCTCAGGGGGGGTTGTGGGGGATCTATTCCTCAATCGAAGAGGTTGGTTGTGGGTTTGGCTCCGGCTGAGTCGGTGCGTGCGCCTCCAGCACCTGTGTTGGAGGCGATTGCTCCGGCATTGCCGAAGCCGGTTGAGACTTGGTCGGTGGTGGTGAGAAGCAAGGCCCCGACCACCTCCTCTAAGGAGGTGATTAAGAAGGTTGTGAAGGAGGTGGGACCTTCCCTCGGAGTGCGTGTACATGAGGTGAAGCCGATTAAGGGTGGTGGGGTGGTTATAGACTCTGTTTTAGAGAGGGAAAAGGTGGCGAATAATGCCAAGTTCGGGGAGGTGGGGTTGGATGTGAGTGTGAACCGGAAGTTGGGTCCGCGGGTTGTGGTTCAGGGGGTTCACACCGAAATCTCCCATGATGACTTCATGGAGGAGCTCTTTCGGTTGAACCTTCAGGACATCAGCCCTGAGGCACGAAAGTCAGATGTGCGGATGGTCAGTCGGCCCTGGAAGGTGGCCGCTGATGGTAGCACCAACGTCGTCCTTGAGGGGTCGGACAAATTAATGTCCGCCCTTTTGGAGGCGGGAAGGTGCTACATAAAGTGGTTCTCCTTCAGGGTTCGACCGTATAGCCCAGTTGCTGGCTGCTTCCGGTGTATGGGTTTTGACTATAGAGTGGCTGAGTGTAGGTGATTGTTTTACAGCGTGCTGTTTCTTTCAGGTTGAGGCGGGGTTTGAGTGTGTTATTGCTGCGGAATGAATGGATTTCTGACGATGATGTGGAGAGGTTGGGATATCTAGGAAGCAAGAGGCTTCTAGATGACAGGGTTAGGAGTAGGTGGGATAATAGTCCTAACGGTCGTGTGACTTATGAGTACATTCGGGATGTTGGGTTTGTTGGGGAAAACCCAGATTTCAGATTCTGTCTGAGTCTGGGTTTCCTATTTACGGGGCATGGGCCTTTGAATGCTTTTTTACATCAGAGGCACCTCTCTGATGGAATGGAATGTATGTGTGGGGCGCGTGTTGAGGATTGGGTGCATGTTATTGCTGAATGCCCGATGTACTCGGACATTAGGGACCTTGGGGGTATGGGGATTAGTTGGACTGATGGACGGTTAGATGTTAGTGGTGTGATCTCCACTAGTTGGGATGCCGAACGATTAGAATTATTTGGTGTGTTTGCGCGTGAGGTGTTTAAGCGGCGAAGACAATTAGCTGGAAACTAAGTATAGTTTCTTTGTGTGAATGGTGTGTGTATTGTGTGTGTATTGGATGAGAGAATGGGGTCCAACCCCTGGTCACCAGTCCAGAGCAGTATGGAAGCTCAACTGGTAGTAGTTTTTTGGCTACGAGGTCTGGCCGGAGATTTAATTCTGGTACCACGGGGAGTAGGAGCCCTTGGAGTTCGCTCCAACCTACTCGTGCGGACTGGCCCCTCGGGGAGTATCGTGGTAGTTGAGGTTTAATACCCGAATGCGGGGAGAGTGATATTTGTCACTCAATGTGGAGTTGCATTGCAACCGGGTGCCGGACGCAAAGTACGGCAGAGGTTTTAGATAGGCCTCGAACCCCACCAAGGTGGTTAGTGTGTCCATTCCACACGCCAATTGGTACTGAATAATGCATTGCATTTTTCGGGGCGCTGATCATCGCATTGATTTGATCCGCTGCGCTTTTGAGCACCGTGAGGTAAGGCCGTCGTCGGCAGGTACTCAAGTTAATATTGGCTTTAGATGTCCCTATCTGTAAAGAGGCGAAACCACATATAAAGAGCCGAAACCACATATATTTGCATATAAAACAAACTAAGTTTGGTTAAACGGCGGACATAAAAATGATTATATTTACGTAGCCAAATGCATCGTCATCGTATTAGTGACGCGCATGAAGGAATTAAGAAGATTCCTACTGTCCCTCTAATTGAGGGTGTATGTATTTCTGTAGAGGGGGAGTTCGGTAGGCTGATTGTTGCTAGTATGTATTGTAAGTTTAAGGAACCCTTAGAGCCCTATCTGCGATACATGGATAAGCTACTACTACTTGCGAGTGCTACACTCGGGGACAGGCATTAGGCGAATGGGTGGCTGCTAACAGTCTCCACATCTTAAATGAGCCAAGCCAGTGGTTCACATTTGATGGGCCCAGAGGGGGGAGCGACATTGACGTGTCCTTAATCAATGAGGCAGCAAATAGGGCGTTCAGTTTTAGGTGGGAGATAAGTGGAGGGTGGGGATTGAGCGATCATAATTTGATTAAAATTATGTTTACTCCTAATTCCCCTCCCTCGACGTATGTAAGTCCATTGCGGCGATGGCGTACCTCTGGTATCCACTTGAACCAATATGGACACTGTGTTAGGGAAGCGGTATTGGATATACCGCTCAGTGAGTTTGAAAATCTGGGGGTGGACGAGCAAATTGCTCGGTTGTATGAATTGGTCTGGCGAGTGAACGAAAGGTTGTTGAAGAAGTATAAAGATTTCAGGGTTAGGAAAATTAAGTGGTGGACGCAGGAGTTAACCCTGAAGAGGAGGGCTGTCCGGCGATTGAGACGGAAGTTTCAACGCGCTCGGCGGTCAAACTCGGATAGGTTCGCCCAGATTAGGAACGATTTCAGTTGTGCGATGCACGAGTATAAGGTCATGCTTATAAAAATCAAAGAAGAGGAGTGGAGGGGGTTCGTTAATGAACATAGGGATGACCCCTGGGGTCAGGTCTTAAAGATTTGTAGGGATCGTAGGAGGGAGGACATCACTTCTCTTCGTGTTGATGACACTGTGTTATCAACATGGAGTGAGTGTGCAGGGGTTCTGTTAGGAGCATTCTTTCCTAGGGCTGAGGAGCTGGCACCTCTTGCACAAGAGGTACCGGTTCCTCCACTTGATGATGGGGAGTTAGGATATGCCTTTAGCCTGGTTAGGTCTAAACGGTCCCCAGGTCTTGATGGTTTGAACGGAGAGTTGGGCAAAAGCTTGTGGAAGTTCATTCCGGAATACTTGGAGGTCATTTACGATAAGTGCATTTGTGAGGGATATTTTCCACGTGAGTGGAAAGTGCTAGGGTTGTTCCTCTCCTGAAGTCACCTGATAAGATTAGGAGTGATCCACGATCTTATCGGGGCATCAGTCTTCTTCCAGTGCTTGGTAAAGTACTGGAGAGAGTTATGGTGGAAAGGCTTCAGGAACTAACGCGGGATTTGAGGTCGAATAGGCAGTATGGTTTTAGGAAGGGACGTAGCGTAGAGGACGCCTGGATGTATGTTCAGCGTGCTGTCCGGGAGAATGCCAACAAATATGTCCTTAGCGTATTTGTCGATTTCAAGGGGGCATTTGATTACCTAATCTGGGATCGCGTGATACAACGGTTAGAGGAACTGGGCTGTCCGGAAATTAGTCTCTGGCAGAGCTAATTTTCGGACAGAAAAGCCTCTATCGTTGGAATGAATGGTAGCGTGGATATTGGGGTAGAACGGGGCTGCCCACAGGGATCCATCTGTGGTCCATATATTTGGAATCTAATGATGGACTCTCTGCTTGGCCAGCTTGAAATACTTTGTAGTTGTTGTGCATATGCAGACGACCTCCTTCTCTTAGTTGAAGGTAGTTCACGGCTGGAGTTAGAGCGAAAGGGTGAACGATTTTTAGAAATTGTTCACAATTGGGGTACAGGTGTGGGGGTTGAAATATCGGTTGACAAAACGGTGACAATGCTATTGAAAAGCATACTGTCATAGGCTCGTCCGCCGATTGTCCGAATGAATGGGGTCAATATCAGGTATGTGACGCAAGTCAAATATCTGGGATTGACCATCGGTGAAAGGATATGTTTCACTCCTCACTTGGTTAGCGTGGAGGAGCGTCTGTTAGGAATTGTCTGCAAGGTCAAGCGTGTGTTAAGGAGTGATTGGGGTCTCGGACGTCGTGAAGTTCGTACCATATATCGCGGCTTATTTGTGGCCTCTGCCACATATGGAGCCGCTATATGGTGGGAATTAGCATCTAAGGCCCGGGGTCGCCAAAAACTTCTCCACATACAACGTTGTTTGATGGTTGCCTGTTTGCCTGTATGTCGCACCATTTCTACAGATGCGTTACAGGTGTTGTTAGGTGCGCCTCCTCTTGACCTGATTGTTATACAGCGTGCTGTTGCATTTAGGTTAAGACGAGGCTTAAGTGTCTCATTGCTGTCGAATTGGATTTCCGATGAGGATGTTGCGAGGGAGGGCTATCTAAGGAGCAAAAGGCTTCTATATGATAGTGTTAGGAGTAGGTGGCAAGACCGTTTGGACAATAGAACTAACGGTCGAGTGACTTACGAGTACATTCGGGATGTTAGGTTTGTAGAGGAAAACCCAGACTTCAGATTCTGTATGAGTCTGGGTTTCTTGCTTACTGGGCATGGACCTTTGAATGCATTCTTGCATCAGAGGAACATTTCCGAAAGTCCGGAGTGTATATCTGGGGCACTCTCTGAGGACTGGATGCATGTCATAACGGAATGCCCGATGTACTCGGACATTAGGGACCTTGGGGGTATGGGGATTAGCTGGACTGATGGACAGCTAGATGTTAGTGGTGTGCTCTCGGATAGACGGAATGCCGAACATTTAGGGTCGTTTGATAGGTTTGCACGTGTTTTGTTCAGTCGGCATAGGCAATTAGTTGTAAATCGGGTAGGGGAGGTATAATTTTTTATACCATTAACTTAAATGGTCACCAGTACGGAGCAGTATGGTAGCTCAACTGGTAGTAGTTTCAACTACGAGGTCTGACCGGAGACTTAATTCTGGTACCACGGGGAGTAGGAGCCCTTGGAGTTCGCTCCAACCTACTCGTGCGGACTGGCCCCTCGGGGAGTATAGAGTGGTTGTGGTTTAATACCCGAATGCGGGAAGAGTGTTTTGATCACTCAATGTGGAGTTGCATTGCAACCGGGTGCCGGACCCAAAGTACGGCAGAGGTTTTAGATAGGCCTCGAACCCCACCAAGGTGGTTAGTGTGTCCATTCCACACGCCAATTGGTACCGAATAATGCGTAGCATTTTCGGGGCGCTGATCATCGCATTGATTTGATCCGCTGTGCTTTTGAGCACCGTGGAGTAAGGCCGTCGTCGGCAGGTACCCACGTTAATCCCACCGGACGTTGTCCCCATCTGTAAAGAGCCGACACCACATGGTGATATATTTGCATATAAGTACTAATTAATTTTCATATAAATACTAATTGTATGAATTCATACAAGTAAATAATTTTCATATAGATACTAAGTTTATGAATTCATACAAGTAAAAAATTTTCATACAAATACTAATTGTATGAATTCATGCAAGTAAATAATTTTCATATAAATACTAATTGTATGAATTCATGCAAGTAAATAATTTTCATATAAATACTAATTGTATGAATTCATGCAAGTAAATAATTTTCATATAGATACTAAATAATTTTCACATAGGTACTAAGTTTATGAATTCATACAAGTAAAAAATTTTCATATAAATACTAATTGTATGAATTCATGCAAGTAAATAATTTTCATAGTCGACAAATATTCCTCTTGGCTATATCCTCCGCGCGGGTGTCGACTGGGCAATGGGTGGCGCTGCCTGCACTGCTGGGGTCTCAAGCGGTCTATGACAAGCTAAGTCACGGCCGTGCAGGCAGGCGCCATCTAGCTAAGGCTGATGTACTCCACATCCATCATCATATGTTGGAATGCTCTATATGTATCCTCATAGGGCGGTGGAGACGTGAGTACATTAGCCATTGCCAGTGAGGTACCTGGCGGTAGGTATAAAACGCTAGGGGTAGAGTCCCCCGAATACAAAAACTCAAAATGGAGGACAAAAAGGAAGAACTGCGGGCTGGGATATCAGCCCAAACGTCGGTGGGAGACGAGGCTGCTACCACCGGCGGGCACAGCGACTTTTCCAGTGAGACCAATTCTGCTCTACGGGGTTCTGGTATGGTGGACGGGTACCAGAAAATCTACGTATCGGAAGCCGATGGAAAAAAAAGTGTCCTGACCAGCAGGGCAGCAGTGGTGAGGGTCGCCAGAAATATGAGGCTACACTTCTACTGGGTGCCAGGCCATAAAGGCATCGAGGGCAACGAAATCGTAGACGGGATTGCCAAGAGTGGTGTACAGCTGTCACCCGGAAACATGATCAACATCGCTAAACCCATGCACATTCTATACGATGACATAGACAGGTGCATGGCAGGAAAAATCATATCTCGATGGAAGGATCTGCCGGGGTGTAAAACTGCAAAAGTCATGTGCAAAGCGGTAGATCAAAAATATACTGGAGCTAGATAGAAAGGGCAGTAGGACCATGGTTGGCATTCTTACCGGTCACAGCCTTGTAGCGGCGCATGCCTATAAAATGGGGCTGTCAGATGGGGAGGAATGCAGAAAATGTCAAGAGCAGGGCACCAAGGAAACAGTGGAGCATCTCTTGTGCGTTTATCCTGCGTTAGCGAGACAACGTTTTAGGTACTTAGGGGCACCACAGTACGATAAGTTAGAGGAGATATCGTCAGTGAAGCCTCATAAACTATTAAAATTCACGACAGGCGCAGGCATCCTGAACGATGACTACTACTCAGGGAACACGTAAAGGCACTCCATTCTGGTATCGCAAAGGACCATAACTGGTCTATGCGTGGCCTGCAGGCCGACCAGACTAACCTAACCTAAATAATTTTCATATTAATACCAAATAATTTTCATATAGGTACTAAGTTTATGAATTCATACAAGTAAAAAATTTTCATATAAATACTAATTGTATGAATTCATGCAAGTAAATAATTTTCATATAAATACTAAATAATTTTCATATAGGTACTAAGTTTATGAATTCATACAAGTAAAAAATGTTCATATAAATTCTAAATAATTTTCATATAGATACTTAGTTTATGAATTCATACAAGTAAAAAATTTTCATATAAATACTAATTGTATGAATTCATGCAAGTAAATAATTTTCATATAAATACTAAATAATTTTCATATAGATACTAAGTTTATGAATTCATACAAGTAAATAATTTTCATATAAGTACTAATTAATTTTCATATAAATACTAAATAATTTTCATATAAATACTAAATAATTTTCATATAGATACTAAGTTTATGAATTCATACAAGTAAATAATTTTCATATTCATACAAGTAATTAATTTTCATATAAATACTAATTGTATGAATTCATACAAGTAATTAATTTTCATATAACTACTAAGATACTAAGTTTATGAATTCATACAAGTAATTAATTTTCATATAAGTACTAAGTGTATGAATTCAGACAACTAAATAATTTTCATATAAGTACAAAAAATTTAAAAAAAAATAAATAAATGTTAAGCTATTTTTGATGTTGTAATATTTCTTATAAGCATAATGCTCGTAGAAAATGATATAAATTACTTGTGTATATATGGATTTAAAACTTTTATATGGTTAAAAAGATTTTTTCCATACGATTTCGGGTTGGTGAGGTGTACGTGGCAGAAAACATATATGTTGTATGAAACTTTGATATTAGTACTTGTATGAAAATTTTAATACTTGTATGAAATTGCATACTTAGTACTTATATGCAAATTTTTTTCATATAAATAGAAAAGTATTTAAGTGTAATATATAAATGAGAGCAAAAAAATTTATTCCTGGAAATAATTTTGTTAATAATGAAATGTTATTAATTGAGATTATTCTTCTATACCTAACATAATGTAGTCGTTTTTTTTTTTAATTTAACTTTTTTTGGGGTTTGTTCTTCTATTCACATAAATTATATGTGGGTAAAGAATAAAATTCAATAAAGTTAAATATTTATATTATTACGCTCGAATACTTTCATATCATATATGAAATAAAATAAAAAATAATTGAATTTGAAATTATTAATTTCAAATCAAAAGAAAAACGTATATACTCTTAAAAAAAATATATGCACTATATGCATTGAAATAAAGTAAAATGTATAAAAAATGATATTATTTGAAAGTTTAACAAATACAAGAAGAAACATCGTCCTTACATTAATAATTATCTAATATATAAAATTCTCGTGTCACAGTTTTCGTTGCCATACTCCTCCGAAACGGCTTGACCGATTTTGATGAAATTTTTTGTGCTTATCCGGTATCTATGAGAATCGGCCAACATCTATTTTTCATCCCCCTAAATGTTAGGGGTAGTCCACCCCTAAATTTTTATATTTATTTTTTAGACACAATTTTTAATTTCTCTTTTTTTATGATACAACATACAAAAATACATACAATCCTCAATTTTCACCCTTCTACGATCAACCCTTATTTTTTAATAGCCATTTTAGTAATTTAATCATTTTTCCTCCCCGGTCGAAAACTGATCAATCGTCATTTAATTAGTTATCCCCGCCAGATGTCTACAGGTGGCACTTCTGACCCAGTAAACAGCAAGGAGTAGGGATGAGAACGAAGCCGGTCCCCTTTCTTTCTCACTCCCTACACAGTTGTCGGCCATCATTATTGTTTATGCATCAAGTGTAGTAGTAACGTTGACAATTATTATTTTGCTATCTCAGTGTAACTCTCATATTAACTTTTAATCATTCCTATTTTATCAATAATAATAATTAAATTATCAATTTTGAGTGTATTTTTCACGATTACTTAATCAAGTGATTTTATAACCTCAAAAGTACTCAACACGTGACACGAGCTTTCAATAACAACGGATTTTGTGTTGTAAGTATACTTTTTTTTATTTATATCGAAAATGTTGTTGATCTTATAAAAATGTAATTTTAATTTAATTTTATTAAAAAAATGTAATTGAACAATTAAGATTTTCACAGTTTCCAAAAAATCAATCATTATGAATCTTTATTTTGAAATGTCAATGGAAATATTAGTTGTATGAAAAAAGTATAAGAGACAATGTTTTCATAAAATTTAATTTTTTACTTTTGATTGAAATTTTTTTCCATAAAACTTATATTTTTGTTATAATTTCATAAATTAAAACTAATCATTTCAAAACTGCGGCAAAAATCCTGGCCCTAATTATACTTTTAACATTTTTCATCATTAAATAATTTAATTAATTCTATTTATGTATGTTTTGTACAGTGAGCAATGCCAAGAAAACGCAAAGGGGCTGATTTGAGCCGCAGTACAAGCAAAGCTCGAAAGTTGCGAAATAGCAGATCCGAAAGAACAGAAGAACAAATCCAGCAACAAAATACTGATGCACGTGTCAGAATGGCGCAATTGCATCAAGAAGAGCCAGAAGATACACGAGCTGAACGCAATGAAGTCAGAAGATTAGAACAACGACAATCACGCCGTTTCACAGTCAATAGACGAAGAACAAATGACCAACAACGACAACAGGTACATCGAGCATTTATATCTGATTCATTCCTGCGTCTAGCATTCCAGTATGAGCCCGATATTGAATATTATGCTCATTCAAAAGTGGTAATTGGTGCTATGGACAAGGAATGTCCGCATTGTCATGCTCTGAAATTCAAAAATGAGCCAGCTGGGATGTGTTGCGCGTCAGGAAAAGTGCAACTACCTGAAATTGAAACACCACCTGAACCATTGAACGGCTTACTTATCGGCACGGATCCAGATTCTAACGTGTTCCTGAAGTCAATTCGAAGATTCAATTCATGCTTTCAAATGACATCGTTCGGAGCAACAGAAATAGTTCGAAATACTAATGCAAATGGTCAACAATTCAATTCTACACTCAAAATCAGAGGCCAAGTTTATCATAAAATGGGCTTACTGCTGCCAATGCCAAACGAACCACATAAATTCTTACAAATCTACTTTATGGGCGGCGAGGATTCCGGAAGCGCACTTGCCAATCGCGTGAATGCACGTTGTGATTATAATAACCTTGATTCACTTTATGCCAGGCGCATCGTCAGCGAGCTAGATGCTCTTTTGAACGAGCACAACGAGTTGTTGAAAATATTCAAATCACATATGCACCAATTACAAAGCGATAATCACGCTATCGTCATTAATCCTGATAAAACACCAGCTGGAGAGCATATTCGTAGATTCAATGCACCCGTTGTTGATGATGTTGCTGGAATCATGGTTGGCGATTGTACAGCTGCACGAGAAATTGTGATTGGTTGAAGAAATAATAATCTTCAGTTCATTGCTGACACACATCGTTCATATGACGCTCTCCAATATCCGCTAATATTCTGGAAGGGACAAGACGGATATTGCATAAACATAAAACAACGAGATACCGTATCAGGTACTTCATTGATTATTAATTTGATCATTAATCATTTAACAAAACAATTAAATTATTGAACGTAATAAATTTAAATTATTTTTTATGAACAAATATTACAGGAGCTGAAACAAACAAGAACGTTAACTCAAAGGATTATTATGCGTACCGATTAATGATTAGACGTGGCCTGGACAACGTCATTTTACGATGTCGTGAGCTTTGTCAACAATTCATGGTCGACATGTACGCGAAGATTGAGAGCGAACGACTACGATACTTACGATATAATCAACAAAAGCTGCGCGCGGAAGAGTACATTCATTTGCGAGACGCTATCAACAACAACGCCGACGTCGCCGAAATTGGTAACCATGTCATTTTACCATCATCGTACGTAGGCAGTCCAAGGCATATGCAAGAATATATACAGGATGCTCTGACTTTCGTGCGCGAATATGGACGGCCATGTTTATTTATCACGTTCGCATGTAATCCAAAATGGCCAGAGATTACATCTTTGCTACTGCCTGGCCAAAATGCAATACATCGCCATGACATTACAGCACGTGTGTTCAGACAAAAGTTGAAGTCTTTAATAAGTTTCATTACTAAATCACATGTATTTGGTCCCACATGTTGCTGGATGTATTCGGTTGAGTGGCAAAAGCGAGAATTACCTCATGCACACATTTTGGTTTGGTTCATCGACAAAATCCGTCCTGAAGAAATCGATAGCATCATTTCTGCGGAAATTCCAGATCCATCCACTGACCAACTGCTGTTTGATATTGTTACAACAAACATGATTCATGGTCCATGTGGTACTCTTAATAGTTCATCGCCTTACATGGCTGATGGAAAATGTACTAAAAATTTCCCTAAAGATTTTACCAATGATACGGTCACAAATGTCGACGGATACCCAATATATCGTCGAAGAAATCCTGAAAATGGCGGACAATCATTTATTAAAAATATCATCAACACAGACATTGATATTGACAATCGTTGGGTGGTGCCATATTCGCCTCTGCTGAGCAAAACATATAATGCTCATATTAATGTTGAGTTCTGCAGTTCTGTGAAGAGCATCAAATACATTTGCAAGTATGTCCATAAAGGCAGTGATATGGCTGTGTTTAGAGTGGAAAATACTAATGTGAATGCTCCTCCAGTGAATAAAAACGATGAAATAACGCTCTACCAAATTGGTCGGTACATCAGCTCCAATGAAGCTGCTTGGCGTATCTTTGGTTTTCCAATTCATGAACGGGATCCAGCAGTTGTTCAGTTAGCCATCCATCTTGAAAACGGTCAGCGTGTATTTTTCATGAACGAGACAGCGATTGATCGTGCAATAAATCCACCGAAAACTACACTCACTGCATTTTTTGAATTGTGTAATCGTGCGGATGATTTTGGTACCTTTGCACGAACATTACTCTATTCACAAGTACCACGCTGTTTCACATGGACTCAAACAAAAACATGGATGCCCCGCAAGCAAGGCTCACCAGTTGCTGCATGTCTCAATTTTTTTTAAATCAAACGCCTTGGGGCGATTATTTACAGTCAATCCAAGACACACGAAGTGCTTTTATCTTCGACTGTTGTTGGTTAATGTTACTGGCCCATTATCATTTCAAGATATACGTAAAGTGAATGGGCAACAATATCCAACGTATAAAGATGCATGCCTTGCACTCGGCTTGCTGGAAGACGACAACCAGTGGGAATGCATGCTTGCTGAAGCTGCATTAAACTGTACAGCAATACAAATTCGTCTACTATTCGCTATAGTGTTGACTACATGTTTCCCAGCCCGAGCACAGATATTATGGGAAAATCACAAAGATTCAATGACTGATGATATATTGCATCAACATCGTATACGGTGCCACGATCTAATCATAACATTCAGCGACGAAATGTACAATGAAGCATTGATTGCTATTGAGGATCTTTGCATTGTCATTGCCAACTTACCACTTAGTAATTTCGGTATGAATTCGCCAAATCGAACTGCATCTGATTTAATGAATACTGAAATGAATCGTGAACTGCAGTACAGTACTGTAGAAATGGCAGCGATTGTTGCCCGCAATGTCCCACTAATGAATGAGGAACAAAGAACCATTTATGATCGCATTATGCTCGCAGTTTCAGCTGGACAAGGTGAGTTCTTCTTTTTGGATGCACCGGGTGGAACTGGCAAAACATTCGTTATTTCGCTAATTCTTGCTGAAATACGATCAAATAATGGCATCGCATTGGCCGTTGCATCATCGGGCATTGCAGCAACTTTATTGGATGGAGGTAGAACAGCTCATTCAGTATTTAAGCTGCCACTAAATATTCAGAATAACCCTGACGCAGTATGCAACATTAAGAAACAATCGTCCATGGCCACTGTGCTGAAACGGTGTAAAATTATTATTTGGGATGAATGTACTATGGCACACAAACATTCACTTGAGGCGTTGAACAGGACATTGAAAGATATTAAAAACAGTGACAAACTATTTGGCGGAACTCTGTTGGTCGTTTCAGGTGATTTCAGACAAACACTTCCAGTCATTCCATGTTCATTGTTGAAAAATTACAGCTAAAAATAAATATGCGCGTTCAAATGCTTCAAGATCCATCCGCTGAAACATTTTCAAAACAGCTTTTAGATATCGGTGATGGAAAAGTTGCTATAGATGAAACTGGATACGTAAAATTACCGACCGATTTCTGCACAATCGCTGATTCGCAAGATACTCTCATTGAACAAATATTTCCCGATGTACACACACAGTACATAAATCATGAGTGGCTTGCAGAAAGAGCGATTTTAGCGGCAAAAAATGTAGACGTTGACAATTTAAATCTGAAGATACAAATGTTGTTGCCAGGGAACTTGGTATCATATAAATCTATTGATACAGTTTGCGACGACAGCGAAGCAGTAAATTTTCCCACAGAGTTTTTGAACTCACTGGATTTGCCAGGCATGCCACCACATAATTTACAATTAAAGGTTGGATCTCCAATTATCTTGCTTCGTAATTTGAACCCGCCCCGGCTGTGCAACGGTACGCGATTAGTCATTCAAAAATTAATGAAAAACGTGATCGAAGCCAGGATTTTAAATGGCAAGTTCAGAGGTGAAAATATACTCATACCACGGATTCCTATTATACCTACAGATGTGCCAATTCAATTCAAACGTCTTCAGTTTCCGATTAGATTGGCATTTGCAATGACTATCAACAAATCCCAAGGTCAAACGATGTCTGTTTGTGGATTAGATTTGAGAACACCCTGTTTTTCACACGGACAATTATACGTGGCATGCTCTCGAGTGGGTAAATCATCCAGTTTGTTTGTGTTAGCTAAGGATGGACTAACAAAAAATATTGTTCACGCTATAGCATTAAGAGATTGATATTGTTTAATAGTGTTACTGTCGTAATTGTTTAATTAATGATATATAATTTTAAGGAATAAATTATAATACCTTAAAAATAATGTTTGCCTTTTGTTATTTTTATATTCCCTCATCGTTCACAGCGCTCCATGCTTATTTCACGCATATACCACATTCTTACATACATACAATATACACATTCTAACATACATACATACTTACAATAAGTAAGCTATTTTTTGTCTACACTAGAAATTACTAGTAAATTATTTATATGGCAAAACAACGTTTGCCGGGTCAGCTAGTATTATATATGTATAGAGAACGAAAATTCTTTCTCACGATAAGATACAATCTCAAAGTCCGAATAAGACCGCAATAAATAATACAATAATATGAAATTAAATGAAATGAAGTGAATTTTTTAATCAATCGTAGTAAAAGAAATTTCATAATTTTTTATTGTCGCGATTTCGTTCTTCTTTGCATTTTGTATATGTCGCGTACTTAATTTTCAAATATTGAAAATATCATTATAAAAATTTATATAGTATAAAAAATATTATATAAATGAATAAAAAATATTATTCTGGTTGATCCTGCCAGTAGTTAAATGCTTGTCTCAAAGATTAAGCCATGCATGTCTAAGAACAAACAAATTAAAAGTGAAACCGCAAAGGGCTCATTATATCAGTTATGGTTCCATAGAACCTGTGGTAATTCTAGAGCTAATACATGCAAAATAAACACGGACCTTTTGGAACGTGTGCTTTTATTAGGCTAAAACCAAGCGATCGTATGGTCTCGTACCGACGACAGATCTTTCAAATGTCTGCCCTATCAACTTTTGATGGTAGTATCTAGGACTACCATGGTTGCAACGGGTAACGCGGAATCAGGGTTCGATTCCGGAGAGGGAGCCTGAGAAACGGCTACCACATCTAAGGAAGGCAGCAGGCGCGTAAATTACCCACTCCCAGTTCGGGGAGGTAGTGACGAAAAATAACAATACAGGACTCATATCCGAGGCCCTGTAATTGGAATGAGTACACTTTAAATCCTTTAACAAGGACCTATTGGAGGGCAAGTCTGGTGCTAGCAGCCGCGGTAATTCCAGCTCCAATAGCGTATATTAAAGTTGTTGCGGTTAAAACGTTCGTAGTTGAATTTGTGCTTCATACGAGTAGTACAGCTATAATTGTGGTATGTACATTACCTTATGTATGCAATCGTATTACCGGCGGAGTTCTTATATGTAATTAATACAATGTATTTTTTATATATTCCTCCTATTTAAACCTGCTTCAGTGCTCTTTATCGAGTGTTGTTGTGGGCCGGTACAATTACTTTGAACAAATTAGAGTGCTTAAAGCAGGCTCCAAATGCCTGAATATTTTGTGCATGGAATAATGAAATAAGACCTCTGTACTACTTTCATTGGTTCTTAGATCAAGAGGTAATGATTAATAGAAGCAGTTTGGGGGCATTAGTATTACGACGCGAGAGGTGAAATTCTTGGACCGTCGTAAGACTAACTTAAGCGAAAGCATTTGCCAAAGATGTTTTCATTAATCAAGAACGAAAGTTAGAGGTTCGAAGGCGATCAGATACCACCCTAGTTCTAACCATTAACGATGCCAGCTAGCAATTGGGTGTAGCTACTACTATGGCTCTCTCAGTCGCTTCCCGGGAAACCAAAGCTTTTGGGCTCCGGGGGAAGTATGGTTGCAAAGCTGAAACTTAAAGGAATTGACGGAAGGGCACCACCAGGAGTGGAGCCTGCGGCTTAATTTGACTCAACACGGGAAAACTTACCAGGTCCGAACATAAGCGTGTAAGACAGATTGATAGCTCTTTCTCGAATCTATGGGTGGTGGTGCATGGCAGGTCCTAGTTCGTGGAGTGATTTGTCTGGTTAATTCCGATAACGAACGAGACACAAATATATTAAATAGATGCTTTCAGGATTATGGTGTTGAAGCTTATATAGCCTTCATTCATGAGTTCATCTTGAATGTGCAAGTGTTTGAATGTGTTAATATAAGTGGAGCCGTACCTGTTGGTTTGTCCCATTATAAGGACACTAGCTTCTTAAATGGACAAATTGCGTCTAGCAGTAACGAGATTGAGCAATAACAGGTCTGTGATGCCCTTAGATGTCCTGGGTTGCACGCGCGCTACAATGAAAGTATCAACGTGTATTTCCTAGACCGAGAGGTCCGGGTAAACCGCTGAACCACTTTCATGCTTGGGATTGTGAACTGAAACTGTTCACATGAACTTGGAATTCCCAGTAAGTGTGAGTCATTAACTCGCATTGATTACGTCCCTGCCCTTTGTACACACCGCCCGTCGCTACTACCGATTGAATTATTTAGTGAGGTCTCCGGACGTGATCACTGTGACGCCTTGTGTTTCACGGTTGTTTCGCAAAAGTTGACCGAACTTGATTATTTAGAGGAAGTAAAAGTCGTAACAAGGTTTCCGTAGGTGAACCTGCGGAAGGATCATTATTGTGTTCCTATCCGTAAATATTATAAAAAAACAAACAAACAAACAAACAAAAAAAGAATAAAAAAGAAAAATTATTTTCTTTTTTTTCTTTTCATTCATTTATTTGAATGTTTTTCTTTTTTTCTTTTTTTTTTACTCCTTGTATTGTAGCATAATGAAAACAAGTAAGGAAGGGCTAAGTTCGGGTGTAACCGAACATTTTATACTCTCGCAATTTATTGATGTAATTTTATAAAGACAACACAATTCGACCCATATATTCGGCATAAAGTTCAATAGAATAACGAAAACCATTATAAATAGTATATGGGGACTGAGGTAATTCCTAAACCGATTTCACTCGTTTTCACCACCAAGATACAATGTATCGAAGACTATACGATCACTTAATTTAATATTACTTATAATTAGGTATATAGGATCTGGGGGAAATTATGACCCGATTTTTACCATTTCAGGTACAGAGAGAAACTGTTATAGGAAAAAAATTCAGAGGGAATGAATTACATTAAAATATCTGAGGGATTTACCTATATTTTCGGTGAAAAATTAACCTTAGGCACTGAGTTCTTCATGCTTGATATCAGGTGCCTTGAAAAGTCATGGTCCGATTTTGACAATTTTTCCACAAGTGATGTCACAGCTCAAATACAGTATTTGTGTAAAGTTTTATTCCGCTAGCTTCATTGGTTCCTTATGAATACATTATAAAGTGAACGAATCAGATGGAATTCAAAATTTGGTTATATGGGAAGTAGACGTAGTTGTGAACCGATTTCGCCCATATTCCACCCGTGTCATCAGGGTGTCAAGAAAGTGTTATATACCGAATTTCATTGAAATCGGTCGAATAGTTCTTGAGATATGGTTTTTGACCCATAAGTGGGCGACGCCACGCCCATTTTCCATTTTGTAAAAAAATCTCAGTGCAGCTTTTTTCTGCCATTTCTTATGTAAAATTTGGTGTTTCTGACGATTTTCGTTAGGGAGTTAACCCACTTTTAGTAATTTTCAACCTAACCTTTGTATGGGAGAGGGCGTGGTTATTATCCGATTTCTTTCATTTTTGGACTGTATAAGGAAATGGCTAAAAAAAATGACTGCAGAAAGTTTGGCTTATATAGCTTTATTGGTTTGCGAGTTATATACAATAAACTTATTTGAGGGCGGGGTCACGCCCACTTTTCCAAAAAAATTACATCCAAATGTGCCCCTCCCTAATGGGATCCTATGTTCCAAATTTCATTTTCATAACTTTATTTATGACTTAGTTATGACACTGTATAGGTTTTCGGTTTCCTCCATTTTGTGGGCGTGGCAGTGGACCGATTTTGCCCATTTTCGAAAGCAACCTCCTCAGGATGCCAAGGAACATGTGTTCCAACTTTCATTAAGATATCTTAATTTTTACTCAAGTTATCGCTTGCACGGACAGACGGACAGACGGACAGACGGACGGACAGACATCCGGATTTCAAATCTACTCGTCATCCTGATCATTTATGTATATATAACCCCATATCTAACTCTTATATTTCTTGGTGACACAAACAACCGTTATGTGAACAAAACTATGATACTCTGTGCAACAGGTTGCGAGAGTATAATTATATCCCATACATTGTATTTGAACGCAACAAAACTTTAAACATATATAGTTGTACTTACTATTTATGAAAATAATATAAATGATAAGTTAATTTGTTCTCATTAACGTGTGTAATTCCTTAAAAATTTATAGAAATTAAATAAAATGTAATAAAAAAGGAATTACTGTTTTTGTTGGACTAAGACATGCGCAATTTGTAAATGTTTGGGTTGAAAATTACAATTTATTGAAAGATGTTTTAAAATAGTTTATATAATATACGAAAACGAAATGTGATATAATTGTTATTCTTTCAATAAATTAAAAACTCTTGACGTTAAATTAAAATAAACAAAAAATTATCACTCTAAGCGGTGGATCACTCGGCTCATGGGTCGATGAAGACCGCAGCTAACTGTGCGTCATCGTGTGAACTGCAGGTCACATGAACATCGACATTTTGAACGCATATTGCAGTCCATGCTGTTATGTACTTTAATTAATTTTAAAGTGCTGCTTGGACTACATATGGTTGAGGGTTGTAAGACTATGCTAGATTAGTTGCTTATTCTTTTAGTCAATTAAAAGAATTTAAGCACATGGTATATTACTGGATTGTATTTTTCAATCCATAATATTAATAGCATAAAGAGAAATATAGAAAATATATTCTTGAACACCTTATATTTGAACGAAATTTTATAATAAATAAGAATCTTAGTATTCCCAAAAACAATAAAATTTCAATATTATTTCAAATAATATATACATTTAGAGGAACGTCTAGCATAAAATATTATTTTATTCTAGGATTGCCTTAAATGTAAAAAAGCAAGAAAATAATATTGTTGTTATAATGAAGTAGTACGCGGGATGAAAAGATTGAATATTTATTATTAAGAAAATTATTGGTGTTAAGAAATAATTATGTATGTTTCTTTAAAATAGCAAAAGGCTAAAATATAAAATAAATATAAATATTTTTATACAACCTCAACTCATATGGGACTACCCCCTGAATTTAAGCATATTAATGAGGGGAGGAAAAGAAACTAACAAGGATTTTCTTAGTAGCGGCGAGCGAAAAGAAAATAGTTCAGCACTAAGTCACTTTGTCTATATGGCAAATGTGAGATGCAGTGTATGGAATATCTTAATATCTAGTATGAGAAATTAACGATTTAAGTCCTTCTTAAATGAGGCCATTTACCCATTGAGGGTGCCAGGCCCGTATAACGTTAATGATTACTAGAAAGATATTTTCAAAGAGTCGTGTTGCTTGATAGTGCAGCACTAAGTGGGTGGTAAACTCCATCTAAAACTAAATATAACCATGAGACCGATAGTAAACAAGTACCGTGAGGGAAAGTTGAAAAGAACTCTGAATAGAGAGTTAAATAGTACGTGAAACTGCTTAGAGGTTAAGCCCGATGATCCTGAATATCCATTATGAAAAATTCATCATTATAACTGTGATATTTAAGGACATTGTAATCTATTAACATAATAAAATATATATCAAAAGATCATTGGTGTTAAGTTTATTCAAATTAATTTGCTTTTAGCTTATTAACATAGAATAAATACTGATGATTTGATAAAGTGTTGATAGATTTTACATATATAATGCTTAAATTCTTTTGAATTTTACAATAATATTATTATCATTGATTTTAATATTAATTGTATGCATTTATATGATTAACAATGCGAAAGATTCAGGATACCTTCGGGACCCATCTTGAAACACGGACCAAGGAGTCTAACATATGTGCAAGTCATTGGGTTATATTAAACCTAATGGCGAAATTAACTTAACTTTTATATAATGGGATTAATTTTTAGTGAAATATTTCACTATTAATTCAATCCCGGGGCGTTCCATATAGTTATGTATAATGATAATTTATTATTATTTATACCTCTAACTGGAGCGTACCTTAAGCATATACGCTGTGACCCGAAAGATGGTGAACTATACTTGATCAGGTTGAAGTCAGGGGAAACCCTGATGGAAGACCGAAACAGTTCTGACGTGCAAATCGATTGTCAGAATTGAGTATAAGGGCGAAAGACCAATCGAACCATCTAGTAGCTGGTTCCCTCCGAAGTTTCCCTCAGGATAGTTGGTGCATTTAAATATTATGTAAAATAATCTTATCTGGTAAAGCGAATGATTAGAGGCCTTAGGGTCGAAACGACCCTAACCTATTCTCAAACTTTAAATGGGTAAGAACCTCACCTTTCTTGATATGAAGGTTGAGGTTATGATATAATGTGCCCAGTGGGCCACTTTTGGTAAGCAGAACTGGCGCTGTGGGATGAACCAAACGTAATGTTACGGTACCCAAATTAACAACTCATGCAGATACCATGAAAGGCGTTGGTTGCTTAAAACAGCAGGACGGTGGACATGGAAGTCGTAATCCGCTAAGGAGTGTGTAACAACTCACCTGCCGAAGCAACTAGCCCTTAAAATGGATGGCGCTTAAGTTGTATACCTATACATTACCGCTAAAGTACTTGATTTATAATACAATTTCGGTTGGATTATAAATTTTGAAACTTTAGTGAGTAGGAGGGTACAATGGTGTGCTTAGAAGTGTTTGGCGTAAGCCTGCATGGAGCCGCCATTGGTACAGATCTTGGTGGTAGTAGCAAATAATCGAATGAGACCTTGGAGGACTGAAGTGGAGAAGGGTTTCGTGTGAACAGTGGTTGATCACGAGTTAGTCGGTCCTAAGTTCAAGGCGAAAGCCGAAAATTTTCAAGTTTTAATGAATTGTTGAGAATATATTATGTTTTCTTCATAGTAATTAAACACGTGAATAATTTTGAACGAAAGGGAATACGGTTCCAATTCCGTAACCTGTTGAGTATCCGTTTGTTATTAAAAATGGGCCTTGTGCTCATCCTGGCAACAGGAACGACCATAAAGAAGCCGTCGAGAGGTATCGGAAGAGTTTTCTTTTCTGTTTTATAGTCGTACTACCATGGAAGTCTTTCGAAGAGAGATATGGTAGATGGACTAGAAGAGCATGACATTTACTGTTGTGTCGATATTTTCTCCTCGGACCTTGGAAATTTATGGTGAGGTTACGCAAACTTCTCAACAGGCCGTACCAATATCCGCAGCTGGTCTCCAAGGTGAAGAGTCTCTAGTCAATAGAATAATGTAGGTAAGGGAAGTCGGCAAATTAGATCCGTAACTTCGGGATAAGGATTGGCTCTGAAGATTGAGATAGTCGGGCTTGATTGGGAAGCAATACCATGGTTTATGTACTCGTTCTGGGTAAAGAGAGAATTTCGGTTCTTGTTCCCCGGATAGTAGTTACGTAGCCAATTGTGGAACTTTCTTGCTAAAATTTTATAAGAATTATATCGCAAGATATATATTCTTATTTAATGTGATCTCCACTAGTTGGGATGCCGAACGATTAGAATTATTTGGTGCGTTTGCGCGTGAGGTGTTTAAGCGGCGAAGACAATAAGCTGGAAACTAAGTATAGTTTCTTTGTTTGTGTTTCTTCACAATACACATTGTGTGTGTATTGGATGTGAGAATGGGGTCCAACCCCTGGTCACCAGTCCAGAGCAGTATGGAAGCTCAACTGTTAGTAGTTTTTTGGCTACGAGGTCTGACCGGAGACTTAATACTGGTACCACGGGGAGTAGGAGCCCTTGGAGTTCGCTCCAACCTACTCGTGCGGACTGGCCCCTCGGGGAGTATCGTGGTGGTTGTGGTTTAATACCCGAATGCGGGGAGAGTGATATTTGTCACTCAATGTGGAGTTGCATTGCAACCGGGTGCCGGACCCAAAGTATGGCAGAGGTTTTAGATAGGCCTCGAACCCCACCAAGGTGGTTAGTGTGTCCATTCCACACGCCAATTGGTACTGAATAATGCATTGCATTTTTCGGTGCGCTGATCATCGCATTGATTTGATCCGCTGTGCTTTTGAGCACCGTGAGGTAAGGCCGTCGTCGGCAGGTACTCACGTTAATATTGGCTTTAGATGCCCCTCTAATTCAGTTGTTTGTAGAACCTCGATGCCCCCCATTGTCGCAACTGTGCGTTTAAAGGAAGGCCAGCTGGACATCTCATGATGTCGGCTGCCTGTCCGATTTACTGTGGGGTTGTCGGACGTGCTCTTGCCAGACATTAATGGGGGGGATTTTACAATTAAATTGTCAGAGGTCCTATGCCGTCATGTGTAATTTAGGGCGTTGTATTTTAGATAGCGGGTGCAGCATCGCCTTACTCCAGGAGCCATACGCCACCAATTTTGGAATGGTAAGTGGTCTTCCTGGGGGTTTCAGAGTCTTCGCGGACCTTAGGTGTAATGCTGGAATAGTTGTGACTGACCCAAGCTACGATTGCATAGTTTTGGATTCGTCAGAAGAGGGTGTATGTGTTTCTGTAGAGGGGGAGTTCGGTAGGCTGATTGTTGCTAGTATGTATTGTAAGTTTAGGGAACCCTTAGAGCCCTATCTGCGATACATGGATAAGCTACTACTACTTGCGAGTGGTAGCCCATTTATCCTAGGGATGGATGCGAATGCCATATCCTCGATGTGGTGTAGCCAGTTTCCCCGATGGGCTCGTAGATATTCGAGCTACACTCGGGGACAGGCATTAGGCGAATGGGTGGCTGCTAACAGTCTCCACATCTTAAATGAGCCAAGCCAGTGGTTCACATTTGATGGGCCTAGAGGGGGGAGCGACATTGACGTGTCCTTAATCAATGAGGCAGCAAATAAGGCGTTCAGTTTTAGGTGGGAGATTAGTGGAGGGTGGGGATTGAGCGATCATAATTTGATTAAAATTATGTTTACTCCTAATTCCCCTCCCTCGAAGTCCATTGCGGCGATGGCGTACCTCTGGTATCGACTTGAACCAATATGGACAGTGTGTTAGGGAAGCGGTATTGGATATACCGCTCAGTGGGTTTGAAAATCTGGGGGTGGACGAGCAAATTGCTCGGTTGTATGAATTGGTCTGGCGAGTGAACGATAGGTTGTTGAAGAAGTATAAAGATTTCAGGGTTAGGAAAATTAAGTGGTGGACGCAGGAGTTAACCCTGAAGAGGAGGGCTGTCCGGCGATTGAGACGGAAGTTTCAACGCGCTCGGCGGTCAAACTCGGATAGGTTCGCCCAGATTAGGAACGATTTCAGTTGTGCGATGCGCGAGTATAAGGCCATGCTTATAAAAATCAAAGAAGAGGAGTGGAGGGGGTTCGTTAATGAACATAGGGATGACCCCTGGGGTCAGGTCTTAAAGATTTGTAGGGGTCATAGGAGGGAGGACATCACATCTCTTCGTGTTGACGACACTGTGTTATCAACATGGAGTGAGTGTGCAGGGGTTCTGTTAAGAGCATTCTTTCCTAGGGCTGAGGAGCTGGCACCTCTTGCACAAGAGGTACCGGTTCCTCCACTTGATGATGGGGAGTTGGGATATGCCTTTAGCCTGGTTAGGTCTAAACGGTCCCCAGGTCTTGATGGTTTAAACGGAGAGTTGGGCAAAAGCTTGTGGAAGTTCATTCCGGAATACTTGGAGGTCATTTACGATAAGTGCATTTGTGAGGGATATTTTCCATGTGAGTGGAAAAGTGCTAGGGTTGTTCCTCTCCTGAAGTCACCTGATAAGATTAGGAGTGATCCACGATCTTATCGGAGCATCAGTCTTCTTCCAGTGCTTGGTAAAGTACTGGAGAGAGTTATGGTGGAAAGGCTTCAGGAACTAACGCGGGATTTGCTGTCCGGGAGAATGCCAACAAATATGTCCTTAGCGTATTTGTCGATTTCAAGGGGGCATTTGATTACCTAATCTGGGATCGCGTGATACAACGGTTAGAGGAACTGGGCTGTCCGGAAATTAGTCTCTGGCAGAGCTACTTTTCGGACAGAAAAGCCTCTATCGTTGGAATGAATGGTAGCATGGATATTGGGGTAGAACGGGGCTGCCCACAGGGATCCATCTGTGGTCCATATATTTGGAACCTAATGATGGACTCTCAGCTTGGCCAGCTTGAAATACTTTGTAGTTGTTGTGCATATGCAGACGACCTCCTTCTCTTAGTTGAAGGTAGTTCACGGCTGGAGTTAGAGCGAAAGGGTGAACGATTTTTAGAAATTGTTCACAATTGGGGTACAGGTGTGGGGGTTGAAATATCGGTTGACAAAACGGTGACAATGCTATTGAAAAGCATACTGTCATCGGCTCGTCCACCGATTGTCCGAATGAATGGGGTCAATATCAGGTATGTGACGCAAGTCAAATATCTGGGATTGACCATCGGTGAAAGGATGTGTTTCACTCCTCACTTGGTTAGCGTGGAGGAGCGTCTGTTAGGAATTGTCTGCAAGGTCAAGCGTGTGTTAAGGAGTGATTGGGGTCTCGGACGTCGTGAAGTTCGTACCATATATCGCGGCTTATTTGTGGCCTCTGCCACATATGGAGCCGCTATATGGTGGGAATTAGCATCTAAGGCCCGGGGTCGCCAAAAACTTCTCTCCATACAACGTTGTTTGATGGTTGCCTGTTTGCCTGTATGTCGCACCATTTCTACAGATGCGTTACAGGTGTTGTTAGGTGCGCCTCCTCTTGACCTGATTGTTATACAACGTGCTGTTGCATTTAGGTTAAGACGAGGCTTAAGTGTCTCATTGCTGTCGAATTGGATTTCCGATGAGGATGTTGCGAGGGAGGGCTATCTAAGGAGCAAAAGGCTTCTATATGATAGTGTTAGGAGTAGGTGGCAAGACCGTTGGGACAATAGCCCTAACGTTCGAGTGACTTACGAGTACATTCGGGATGTTAGGTTTGTAGAGGAAAACCCAGACTTCAGATTCTGTATGAGACTGGGCATGGACCTTTGAATGCATTCTTGCATCAGAGGAACATTTCCGAAAGTCCGGAGTGTATGTCTGGGGCACTCTCTGAGGACTGGATGCATGTCATAACGGAATGCCCGATGTAGTCGGACATTAGGGACCTTGGGGGTATGGGGATTAGCTGGACTGATGGACAGCTAGATGTTAGTGGTGTGCTCTCGGATAGACGGAATGCCGAACATTTAGGGTCGTTTGATAGGTTTGCACGTGGTTTGTTCAGTCGGCGTAGGCAATTAGTTGTAAATCGGGTAGGGGAGGTATAATTTTTTATACCATTAACTTAAATGGTCACCAGTACGGAGCAGTATGGTAGCTCAAGTGGTAGTAGTTTCAACTACGAGGTCTGACCGGAGACTTAATTCTGGTACCACGGGGAGTAGGAGCCCTTGGAGTTCGCTCCAACCTACTCATGCGGACTGGCCCCTCGGGGAGTATCGTGGTGGTTGTGGTTTAATACCCGAATGCGGGAAGAGTGTTTTGGTCACTCAATGTGGAGTTGCATTGCAACCGGGTGCCGGACCCAAAGTACGGCAGAGGTTTTAGATAGGCCTCGAACCCCACCAAGGTGGTTAGTGTGTCCATTCCACACGCCAATTGATACCGAATAATACGTAGCATTTTTGGGGCGCTGATCATCGCATTGATTTGATCCGCTGTGCTTTTGAGCACCGTGGAGTAAGGCCGTCGTCGGCAGGTACCCACGTTAATCCCACCGGACGTTGTCCCCATCTGTAAAGAGCCGACACCACATGGTGATATATTTGCATATAAGTACTAATTAATTTTCATATAAATACTAATTGTAAGAATTCATACAAGTAAATAATTTTCATATAGATACTAAGTTTATGAATTCATACAAGTAAAAAATTTTCATTTAAATACTAAATAATTTTCATATAGATACTAAGTTTATGAATTCATACAAGTAAAAAATTTTCATATAAATACTAATTGCATGAATTCATGCAAGTAAATAATTTTCATATAAATACTAATTGTAAGAATTCATACAAGTAAATAATTTTCATATAGATACTAAGTTTATGAATTCATACAAGTAAAAAATTTTCATTTAAATACTAAATAATTTTCATATAGATACTAAGTTTATGAATTCATACAAGTAAAAAATTTTCATATAAATACTAATTGTATGAATTCATGCAAGTAAATAATTTTCATATAAATACTAATTGTATGAATTCATGCAAGTAAATAATTTTCATATAGATACTAAATAATTTTCATATAGGTACTAAGTTTATGAATTCATACAAGTAAAAAATTTTCATATAAATACTAATTGAATGAATTCATGCAAGTAAATAATTTTCATGGTCGACAAAAATTCCTCTTGGCTATATCCTCCGCGCGGGTGTCGACTGGGCAATGGGTGGCGCTGCCTGCACTGCTGGGGTCTCAAGCGGTCTATGACAAGCTAAGTCACGGCAGTGCAGCAGGCGCCATCTAGCTAAGGCTGATGTACTCCACATCCATCATCATATGTTGGAATGCTCTATATGTATCCTCATAGGGCGGTGGAGACGTGAGTACATTAGCCATTGCCAGTGAGGTACCTGGCGGTAGGTATAAAACGCTAGGGGTAGAGTCCCCCGAATACAAAAACTCAAAATGGAGGACAAAAAGGAAGAACTGCGGGCTGGGATATCAGCCCAAACGTCGGTGGGAGACGAGGCTGCTACCACCGGCGGGCACAGCGACTTTTCAAGCTGTGTCGCCAGCGGCCACACCTCCACTGCAACGGGAGCAGGTTGCGGTGGTTGTAATGCTACTGTCAGACCAGCTCTGCAGCGCGCGGGTTCCGCAATCCATGAAGATTCGGACCCAGAAAGCGCTGTGAGCATAAATACAGACAAAGAAGAAGAGCTTCTTCGCTCTCCGCAGGATTCGACCGAGGGTTCCAACTCTGGCAACAAGAGAGGGCCCCGGAAGAAGCCCAGCAAGGAGGGGTTGAAAGCCAAATCGAGATACAAGGCGGCGGTCGGCATTTGTAACCGACTCGAAGGCAAGTCCAACCTGAGTGAAGAGGAGATGAAACGGTTGGCTTGGGCCAGAGAGGAGGTGAAAAGCGGCCGCGCGCACTTTGCCTCACGTAGTTGGTGCAGTGCCTCGAACTCAGCATTTGCTAACCGTATCGAGGAGCGAACCGAAAGCGCCAACGAAGAAAAGAAAGACAAAAGACGAGGCTGAGAAGCCAAAAGTTAAGCGAGCGGACGACAAGCCGACAACGTCCAGAGCAGCGGCGGCAGCTAATGAGGTGGCAAAGCGACACTTGATCGTGACTCTCATTGACCGCAGTAACCCGCTGGGACAGATGTAGCAGGAGCGGTGGAAAGTAGTCGAAATGAAGCTACTAGAAGCGCTCTCCTAGCGCACCAATGCCAACGTTTGATGGAGAAGGGTGGCTTGGTGGCGTCAAAATCCTTAAATGCAAGGACGATCCGTCGCTGACATGGGTGAAGGAAGCAGTGAGAACACTTCCAAACCTGTGGAAGGACGCGAAACTCGAGGTTGTGGATCGGAGCAGCATTCTGTCGGTTCCCAAAGCGAAGGTGGCGATACCTCGCGTGGTAGACCCGGAACATGCACTTCGACTGCTACAACGACAAAACCCGGACGTGCCGACCAGTGATTACTCAGTGAGAGTACTGAGTGTAGCTAAAACTGCAAACGCAGATGGAGGCCAGAGCTACATACTCCAAATCAATAAGGCGGCTGACGACATTTTATATGCCAGATTCGGGAAGATGGCGTGGGGAGTTGGAAGCGTATTCCTTCGCCTCAAAAAGCGCCACCCCGCGGATGGCAATGTAAGCACACTGGAGACGGGTGAAGTCGAAAAAGATCTCGGAATTGAAGAGATAATGGCGACTTCATTAGTCTTGCAGGGGGTGGAGGGGTCACCTGATCAGTACTCTAAGGTTAATGAACCAGGAGCTGACGGTACTTCAGGTGAACCTCCACAAAAGTAAGATCGCATCTGCCGAACTCCTTCTCAATCTAGAGAAGGGCGGTTACGACGTGGCTTTAGTCCAGAAATCATGGATAGCATCGGGTAACGTGGTCGCTGGACTAAAGTCACCTAACTACACAACATATACCCCGAGCGTCACTAACAAGGTAAGAACGGCGGTACTGGTTAGAAAAAAGCTGTATTCCCATGTTAACTTAAATCTCTCCACAGATGACCTGACGGTGGTGGCGGTAAAGGATTCCAGGGATGAGCTCATACTCCTTGCATCCTGTTACCTGCCACATGACGGCGAGGCACCGACTGCAGAACTCCAGGGGCTGGTGGCTACATCCAGCAGAAGGAAACAGTCGCTGGTAGTTGGGGCTGACGCTAACGCGCACCACACGATTTGGGGAAGCCGAGACATCAATGCAAGAGGTGAGTCCCTGTTAAACTTTATATTAATGAGTAGTCTAGTGATAGCAAACCGGGGGAAGGAACCTACGTATATAGGACCAACCTCGAAAAACGTCCTAGACTTTACACTTTACACCAGTAGTGGTACAACGGTTGAGAACTGGAGGGTGCTAAGTACACCGTCATTCTCTGACCATAGATATATACATTTCTCTATTAGAAAGGGGGTTAAAGCTAGACTTGAGGCTAGAAGAAACCCCAGAATTACAAACTGGGTACGTTACCGACAAATACTGTTTGGTAAAAGACTTAGACCGTGCGTGTTCAACTCTCCACAAGAGTTAGAGGAGGGTGTGAATCTCTTCTGTAGCACTCTTACTAAGGCTTATCATTCCGCTTGTCCTATGCTGCGGCCCAAACGCAAAATGAGTCCCCCTTGGTGGAACAAGGAGCTCGAATCGTGTAGACGCAGTGTAAGGAAAATCTTCAACTTGGCCAAGCTAGCGGAGAGCGAGGAATGTTGGAATGAATATAAGGATCTGTTAAGAGACTACAAAAAGTTAATGCGGAGGAGCAAACGACAGTCCTGGAAAAACTTTTGTAGCAGCTTTGAAAGAACAAATGAGGTGACAAGACTTAGAAAACTGTTATCTAAAAGCCCCCCCTCGCCAGGCCTGGTTCGCAGAAACAACGGAGAGTGGACGGAGAATTGCAGGGACTCCTTAAAGATTCTAGTTAGCGCACACTTTCCGGGATGCAAGAACCCGAAACAACGGAGAGTGGACGGAGAATTGCAGGGACTCCTTAGAGATTCTAGTTAGCGCACACTTTCCGGGATGCAAGAACCCGATTAACACTCCACACGAAGGAAATACTGCTGTTATCCTGTCCGAGTGTATAATCACGGAGGATAAAATAGAATGGGCAATCCGCTCCTTCGACTCTTACAAATCTCCCGGTACGGATGGCATCTTTCCAGCAATGCTAAAGAACGCAATGCAGCTGGTCGTGCCGTGGTTGCGAGTGATATTCAGAGGATGTTTAAGGTTTGGTTATGTACCGCACTCATGGAGAGAGGCTAGGGTGATTTTCATACCGAAGGCAGGTAAAAACAATCCAACCTACTCGAAAGAGTTCAGGCCCATAAGTCTTACCTCTTTCCTTCTGAAGGCGCTGGAGAAAATACTAGATGCACATATAAGAGACACAGCGCCTCCTGGCAGCTTGTCCAAATCGCAACATGCGAATACAAAAGGCAGATCCGTGGAGACTGCACTCCATTCATTGGTATACAACATTGAAAAAGCTCTAGAATACAAGGAATATGCTCTGGGAGCATTCCTGGACATTTCGGGAGCATTCAATAATGTGTCTACGGAATCCATACTGCGAAGTATTGAGTCAATGGGTGTTGAGCCTGTCATACAAAGGTGGGTGAAAAACCTCTTGATGTCTAGAAAGATAAAAGCAGAATGGAATGATGCCAGTGTGACCAAGGAAGTCTGTAGAGGTACTCCGCAAGGCGGAGTGCTATCTCCACTCTTATGGACATTAGTGGTAAACAACTTACTAAAACAGTTTGAAAACAAAGCTCCCAAGATAACAGCGTATGCGGATGACATCGCCATCTTAATAACGGGAAAATGTCTGCACACTGTCAGCAGCATAATGACCAGCACTCTCAGCACTGTCAATAACTGGGCAACACAAGCGGGACTGGGGCTCAATGCGGAAAAGACAGACCTTCTGGTGTTTACTAGAAAAATATAAAATACCTGCATGGAGGCCCCCTTCGCTAAATGGGACCGAGCTCCCGCTCAAGGACCGTACCAAATACCTAGGGGTAGTCTTGGACACCAAACTTCTGTGGAAGTACAATGTGGAAGAGAGAGTGAGGAAAGCCAGTAATGCTCTGTATGCATGCAGGAAGATGCTTGGCACTACCTGGTGGCTTTCTCCCACTCTCATGCACTGGTGCTACACAGCAATAGTGAGACCAATTCTGCTCTACGGGGTTCTGGTATGGTGGACGGGTACCAGAAAATCTACGTATCGGAAGCCGATGGAAAAGGTTCAGCGGCTTGCAGCGCTATGTATAACGGGGGCCCTAAGAACCACCCCAACGGCTGCTCTAGAACGAATATTAAACCTGCCACCTATAGATCTCTTTGCCGAAAGCTGCGCGGCGAAATCGGCGGGTCGACTGATGGCAATAGGTGAATTCACATACAGATCCTTCGGACACAGCTCGGTTGCTAAGAGCAGTCTGACAGGTATCGACTATCTGGTCCCATTCTACAACTGGGAAAGAGGTTTCATGGTAAACATGGAAAAGGATGGTTGGCGCAAGGGCACCGTAACTACACGCAACACCTTAAATATCTATACGGATGGCTCTAAAATGGATGAAGGAGTAGGTGCAGGAATATACTGTCCGGAATTAGGCATAAGACAACCGTTCACACTGCCGAACCACTGCAGTATATTTTAAGGAGAGGTCTTTGCTATTGGGAAGGCAGCAGAGCTAGCCTCCGGCACACAAGGCCAATACTCTAAAATTAACATCTACGTAGACAGCCAAGCGGCAATCAAGGCAGTAACATCGTGTCGAATATCGGCCAAAAGTGTCCTGAGCAGCAGGGCAGCAGTGGTAAGGGTCGCCAGAAATATGAGGCTACACTTCTACTGGGTGCCAGGCCATAAAGGCATCGAGGGCAACGAAATCGTAGACGGGATTGCCAAGCTGTCACCCGGAAACATGATCAACATCGCTAAACCCATGCACATTCTATACGATGACATAGACAGGTGCATGGCAGGAAGAATCATATCTCGATGGAAGGATCTGCCGGGGTGTAAAACTGCAAAAGTCATGTGCAAAGCGGTAGATCAAAAATATACAAGGTTCCTACTGGAGCTAGATAGAAAGGGCTGTAGGACCATGGTTGGCATTATTACCGGTCACAGCCTTGTAGCGGCGCATGCCTATAAAATGGGGCTGTCAGATGGGGAGGAATGCAGAAAATGTCAAGAGAAGGGCACGAAGGAAACAGTGGAGCATCTCTTGTGCGTTTGTCCTGCGTTAGCGAGACAACGTTTTAGGTACTTAGGGGCCCCACAGTACGATAAGTTAGAGGAGATATCGTCAGTGAAGCCTCATAAACTATTAAAATTCACGACAGGCGCAGGCATCCTGAACGATGACTACTACTCAGGGAACACGTAAAGGCACTCCATTCTGGTATCGCAAAGGACCATAACTGGTCTATGCGTGGCCTGCAGGCCGACCAGACTAACCTAACCTAAATAATTTTCATATAAATACTAAATAATTTTCATATAGGTACTAAGTTTATGAATTCATACAAGTAAAAAATTTTCATATAAATACTAATTGTATGAATTCATACAAGTAAAAAATTTTCATATAAATACTAAATAATTTTCATATAGATACTAAGTTTATGAATTCATACAAGTAAATAATTTTCATATAAATACTAATTGTATGAATTCATACAAGTAATTAATTTTCATATAAATACTAATTAATTTTCATATAAATACTACATAATTTTCGTATAGATACTAAGTTTATGAATTCATACAAGTAATTAATTTTCATATAAGTACTAAGTGTATGAATTCATACAACTAAATAATTTTCATATAAGTACAAAAAATTAAAAAAAAAAAAATAAATGTTAAGCTATTTTTTATGTTGTAATATTTCTTATAAGCATAATGCTCGTAGAAAATGATATAAATTACTTGTGTATATATGAATTTAAAACTTTTATATGGTTAAAAAGATTATATATGCAATACAGGACTCATATCCGAGGCCCTGTAATTGGAATGAGTACACTTTAAATCCTTTAACAAGGACCTATTGGAGGGCAAGTCTGGTGCCAGCAGCCGATAGCGTATTCCAGCTCCAATAGCGTATATTAAAGTTGTTGCGGTTAAAACGTTCGTAGTTGAATTTGTGCTTCATACGGGTAGTACAGCTATAATTGTGGTATGTACATTACCTTTTGTATGCAAGCGTATTACCGGTGGAGTTCTTATATGTAATTAATACAATGTATTTTTTATATATTCCTCCTATTTAAACCTACTTCAGTGCTCTTCATCGAGTGTTGTTGTGGGCCGGTACAATTACTTTGAACAAATTAGAGTGCTTAAAGCAGGCTCCAAATGCCTGAATATTTTGTGCATGGAATAATGAAATAAGACCTCTGTTCTACTTTCATTGGTTTTTAGATCAAGAGGTAATGATTAATAGAAGCAGTTTGGGGCATTAGTATTACGACACGAGAGGTGAAATTCTTGGACCGTCGTAAGACTAACTTAAGCGAAAGCATTTGCCAAAGATGTTTTCATTAATCAAGAACGAAAGTTAGAGGTTCGAAGGCGATCAGATACCGCCCTAGTTCTAACCATAAACGATGCCAGCTAGCAATTGGGTGTAGCTACTACTATTTGACTCAACACGGGAAAACTTACCAGGTCCGAACATAAGCGTGTAAGACAGATTGATAGCTCTTTCTCGAATCTATGGGTGGTGGTGCATGGCAGGTCTTAGTTCGTGGAGTGATTTGTCTGGTTAATTCCGATAACGAACGAGACACAAATATATTAAATAGATGCTTTCAGGATTATGGTGTTGAAGCTTATATAGCCTTCATTCATGAGTTCATCTTGAATGTGCAAGTGTTTGAATGTGTTAATATAAGTGGAGCCGTACCTGTTGGTTTGTCCCATTATAAGGACACTAGCTTCTTAAATGGACAAATTGCGTCTAGCAGTAACGAGATTGAGCAATAACAGGTCTGTGATGCCCTTAGATGTCCTGGGTTGCACGCGCGCTACAATGAAAGTATCAACGTGTATTTCCTAGACCGAGAGGTCCGGGTAAACCGCTGAACCACTTTCATGCTTGGGATTGTGAACTGAAACTGTTCACATGAACTTGGAATTCCCAGTAAGTGTGAGTCATTAACTCGCATTGATTACGTCCCTGCCCTTTGTACACACCGCCCGTCGCTACTACCGATTGAATTATTTAGTGAGGTCTCCGGACGTGATCACTGTGACGCCTTGTGTTTCACGGTTGTTTCGCAAAAGTTGACCGAACTTGATTATTTAGAGGAAGTAAAAGTCGTAACAAGGTTTCCGTAGGTGAACCTGCGGAAGGATCATTATTGTGTTCCTATCCGTAAATATTATAAAAAACAAACAAACAAACAAACAAAAAAAGAATAAAAAAGAAAAATTATTTTCTTTTTTTTCTTTTCATTCATTTATTTGAATGTTTTTCTTTTTTTCTTTTTTTTTACTCCTTGTATTGTAGCATAATGAAAACAAGTAAGGAAGGGCTAAGTTCGGGTGTAACCGAACATTTTATACTCTCGCAATTTATTGATGTAATTTTATAAAGACAACACAATTCGACCCATATATTCGGCATAAAGTTCAATAGAATAACGAAAACCATTATAAATAGTATATGGGGACTGAGGTAATTCCTAAACCGATTTCACTCGTTTTCACCACCAAGATACAATGTATCGAAGACTATACGATCACTTAATTTAATATTACTTATAATTAGGTATATAGGATCTGGGGGAAATTATGACCCGATTTTTACCATTTCAGGTACAGAGAGAAACTGTTATAGGAAAAAAATTCAGAGGGAATGAATTACATTAAAATATCTGAGGGATTTACCTATATTTTCGGTGAAAAATTAACCTTAGGCACTGAGTTCTTCATGCTTGATATCAGGTGCCTTGAAAAGTCATGGTCCGATTTTGACAATTTTTCCACAAGTGATGTCACAGCTCAAATACAGTATTTGTGTAAAGTTTTATTCCGCTAGCTTCATTGGTTCCTTATGAATACATTATAAAGTGAACGAATCAGATGGAATTCAAAATTTGGTTATATGGGAAGTAGACGTAGTTGTGAACCGATTTCGCCCATATTCCACCCGTGTCATCAGGGTGTCAAGAAAGTGTTATATACCGAATTTCATTGAAATCGGTCGAATAGTTCTTGAGATATGGTTTTTGACCCATAAGTGGGCGACGCCACGCCCATTTTCCATTTTGTAAAAAAATCTCAGTGCAGCTTTTTTCTGCCATTTCTTATGTAAAATTTGGTGTTTCTGACGATTTTCGTTAGGGAGTTAACCCACTTTTAGTAATTTTCAACCTAACCTTTGTATGGGAGAGGGCGTGGTTATTATCCGATTTCTTTCATTTTTGGACTGTATAAGGAAATGGCTAAAAAAAATGACTGCAGAAAGTTTGGCTTATATAGCTTTATTGGTTTGCGAGTTATATACAATAAACTTATTTGAGGGCGGGGTCACGCCCACTTTTCCAAAAAAATTACATCCAAATGTGCCCCTCCCTAATGGGATCCTATGTTCCAAATTTCATTTTCATAACTTTATTTATGACTTAGTTATGACACTGTATAGGTTTTCGGTTTCCTCCATTTTGTGGGCGTGGCAGTGGACCGATTTTGCCCATTTTCGAAAGCAACCTCCTCAGGATGCCAAGGAACATGTGTTCCAACTTTCATTAAGATATCTTAATTTTTACTCAAGTTATCGCTTGCACGGACAGACGGACAGACGGACAGACGGACGGACAGACATCCGGATTTCAAATCTACTCGTCATCCTGATCATTTATGTATATATAACCCCATATCTAACTCTTATATTTCTTGGTGACACAAACAACCGTTATGTGAACAAAACTATGATACTCTGTGCAACAGGTTGCGAGAGTATAATTATATCGCATACATTGTATTTGAACGCAACAAAACTTTAAACATATATAGTTGTACTTACTATTTATGAAAATAATATAAATGATAAGTTAATTTGTTCTCATTACTGTTTTTGTTGGACTAAGACATGCGCAATTTGTAAATGTTTGGGTTGAAAATTACAATTTATTGAAAGATGTTTTAAAATAGTTTATATAATATACGAAAACGAAATGTGATATAATTGTTATTCTTTCAATAAATTAAAAACTCTTGACGTTAAATTAAAATAAACAAAAAATTATCACTCTAAGCGGTGGATCACTCGGCTCATGGGTCGATGAAGACCGCAGCTAACTGTGCGTCATCGTGTGAACTGCAGGTCACATGAACATCGACATTTTGAACGCATATTGCAGTCCATGCTGTTATGTACTTTAATTAATTTTAAAGTGCTGCTTGGACTACATATGGTTGAGGGTTGTAAGACTATGCTAGATTAGTTGCTTATTCTTTTAGTCAATTAAAAGAATTTAAGCACATGGTATATTACTGGATTGTATTTTTCAATCCATAATATTAATAGCATAAAGAGAAATATAGAAAATATATTATTGAACACCTTATATTTGAACGAAATTTTATAATAAATAAGAATCTTAGTATTCCCAAAAACAATAAAATTTCAATATTATTTCAAATAATATATACATTTAGAGGAACGTCTAGCATAAAATATTATTTTATTCTAGGATTGCCTTAAATGTAAAAAAGCAAGAAAATAATATTGTTGTTATAATGAAGTAGTACGCGGGATGAAAAGATTGAATATTTATTATTAAGAAAATTATTGGTGTTAAGAAATAATTATGTATGTTTCTTTAAAATAGCAAAAGGCTAAAATATAAAATAAATATAAATATTTTTATACAACCTCAACTCATATGGGACTACCCCCTGAATTTAAGCATATTAATGAGGGGAGGAAAAGAAACTAACAAGGATTTTCTTAGTAGCGGCGAGCGAAAAGAAAATAGTTCAGCACTAAGTCACTTTGTCTATATGGCAAATGTGAGATGCAGTGTATGGAATATCTTAATATCTAGTATGAGAAATTAACGATTTAAGTCCTTCTTAAATGAGGCCATTTACCCATTGAGGGTGCCAGGCCCGTATAACGTTAATGATTACTAGAAAGATATTTTCAAAGAGTCGTGTTGCTTGATAGTGCAGCACTAAGTGGGTGGTAAACTCCATCTAAAACTAAATATAACCATGAGACCTATAGTAAACAAGTACCGTGAGGGAAAGTTGAAAAGAACTCTGAATAGAGAGTTTAATAGTACGTGAAACTGCTTAGAGGTTAAGCCCGATGAACCTGAATATCCATTATGAAAAATTCATCATTATAACTGTGATATTTATAATATTATAGTAATAGTGTGCATTTTTTTCATATAAGGACATTGTAATCTATTAACATAATAAAATATTTATCAAAAGATCATTGGTGTTAAGTTTATTCAAATTAATTTGCTTTTAGCTTATTAACATAGAATAAATACTGATGATTTGATAAAGTGTTGATAGATTTTACATATATAATGCTTAAATTCTTTTGAATTTTACAATAATATTATTATCATTGATTTTAATACTAATTGTATGCATTTATATGATTAACAATGCGAAAGATTCAGGATACCTTCGGGACCCGTCTTGAAACACGGACCAAGGAGTCTAACATATGTGCAAGTCATTGGGTTATATTAAACCTAATGGCGAAATTAACTTAACTTTTATATAATGGGATTAATTTTTAGTGAAATATTTCACTATTAATTCAATCCCGGGGCGTTCCTTATAGTTATGTATAATGATAATTTATTATTATTTATACCTCTAACTGGAGCGTACCTTGAGCATATACGCTGTGACCCGAAAGATGGTGAACTGTACTTGATCAGGTTGAAGTCAGGGGAAACCCTGATGGAAGACCAAAACAGTTCTGACGTGCAAATCGATTGTCAGAATTGAGTATAAGGGCGAAAGACCAATCGAACCATCTAGTAGCTGGTTCCCTCCAAAGTTTCCCTCAGGATAGCTGGTGCATTTAAATATTATGTAAAATAATCTTATCTGGTAAAGCGAATGATTAGAGGCCTTAGGGTCGAAACGACCTTAACCTATTCTCAAACTTTAAATGGGTAAGAACCTCACCTTTCTTGATATGAAGGTTGAGGTTATGATATAATGTGCCCAGTGGGCCACTTTTGGTAAGCAGAACTGGCGCTGTGGGATGAACCAAACGTAATGTTACGGTGCCCAAATTAACAACTCATGCAGATACCATGAAAGGCGTTGGTTGCTTAAAACAGCAGGACGGTGGACATGGAAGTCGTAATCCGACAAGGAGTGGGTAACAACTCACCTGCCGAAGCAACTAGCCCTTAAAATGGATGGCGCTTAAGTTGTATACCTATACATTACCGCTAAAGTACATGATTTATAATACAATTTCGGTTGGATTATAAATTTTGAAACTTTAGTGAGTAGGAGGGTACAATGGTGTGCTTAGAAGTGTTTGGCGTAAGCCTGCATGGAGCCGCCATTGGTACAGATCTTGGTGGTAGTAGCAAATAATCGAATGAGGCCTTGGAGGACTGAAGTGGAGAAGGGTTTCGTGTGAACAGTGGTTGATCACGAGTTAGTCGGTCCTAAGTTCAAGGCGAAAGCCGAAAATTTTCAAGTTTTAATGAATTGTTGAGAATATATTATGTTTTCTTCATAGTAATTAAACACTTGAATAATTTTGAACGAAAGGGAATACGGTTCCAATTCCGTAACCTGTTGAGTATCCGTTTGTTATTAAAAATGGGCCTTGTGCTCATCCTGGCAACAGGAACGACCATAAAGAAGCCGTCGAGAGGTATCGGAAGAGTTTTCTTTTCTGTTTTATAGTCGTACTACCATGGAAGTCTTTCGAAGAGAGATATGGTAGATGGACTAGAAGAGCATGACATTTACTGTTGTGTCGATATTTTCTCCTCGGACCTTGAAAATTTATGGTGGGGTTACGCAAACTTCTCAACAGGCCGTACCAATATCCGCAGCTGGTCTCCAAGGTGAAGAGTCTCTAGTCGATAGAATAATGTAGGTAAGGGAAGTCGGCAAATTAGATCCGTAACTTCGGGATAAGGATTGGCTCTGAAGATTGAGATAGTCGGGCTTGATTGGGAAGCAATACCATGGTTTATGTAGTCGTTCTGGGTAAATAGAGAATTTCGGTTCTTGTTCCCCGGATAGTAGTTACGTAGCCAATTGTGGAACTTTCTTGCTAAAATTTTATAAGAATTATATCGCAAGATATATATTCTTATTTAATTATAACGATTATCAATTAACAATCAATTCAAAACTGGCACGGACTTGGGGAATCCGACTGTCTAATTAAAACAAAGCATTGTGATGGACCTAACGGGTGTTGACACAATGTGATTTCTGCCCAGTGCTCTGAATGTCAAAGTAAAGAAATTCAAGTAAGCGCGGGTAAACGGCGGGAGTAACTATGACTCTCTTAAGGTAGCCAAATGCCTCGTCATCTAATTAGTGACGCGCATGAATGGATTAACGAGATTCCTACTGTCCCTATCTACTCATTCGTTAGTTGGCTTTCGACGCGGATAGACGTGCATGCGCATCGTGATTTTCTTAGTGATTTTTCTAGGCGAGTTGTTGTTGCGATTTTTCGGTATTCTCTTTTGTGCGGTCATTTGTTTACGCGGTGTGTGATAGGCACCGTTATTGCCTGGCGTGCGTGAATAGTGAATACGTGATCGCGTGTGTTGTTGGTGTAAGTGCACATTTTTGTGTATTCTTGCATATCATACGCGCGTGGCTTGCGGTATTTCGGGCGGGTGTTTTTGGTACAGTCCCGGGAGACTGTACGGCGTGTACTGGTAAGTACAACATTGTTGTTTTTCTTAAGTAGCGTGGGTATCCACACGTTTGTTGGTGGTGGGCTGTCCCACAGTTTCAGTGATTTACTGTGTTGTTGGTATTCCCGCTGGCTGGATTGCCTACCGGTGAGTGCTGAGCTGAGCGCCTGGTGTTCGGTTGCACTTGTTTCGGGTCTGCTCGGACAGTTTTGCCCAAAGGGTGCTAGCGACTGTACCAGTGCTGAAGTAGCTGACTGGTGTACAGATTACGGTCGTAGAAGTAACTGTTTAGCCTACGGTGCGATTCGGTGCAGTACCACAGCGGTTGACTCGCGACCGTTACGGGGACATAGATCCGTCCGGCGGTCTTTTTGAGTAACCCTTTCTGGGCCTTTGGCTGGAGTTGTGGGCTGTGCCATCGCGAGAGCGCCTTAATCGACCGCTTGGGTGGTGACTGCTACAGAGCGGGTGTGCGTGTGGGTCGCTCGTGCTTGGAGAGCAGCTGTTCTCGAGTTTTACCTGAGCGGGTGGCTTCTGTGCCAGTGTTCGCCGGCGTAACAGCCTGCCTGGGGGTAGGCCGAAGGTGAGAATGCCTCCACCACGGAGGAGAAGGGTTCAGTCCCTCGCTGAAAGCGACGGAGCGGGCCCCACAACCGTGATGGTTGAAACGTCATCGGGTGACGAGGAGGTGAGGCCAGCGGTGAGGTCTCCGCCGCGGAGGAGGGCGCGTTTGCGGTCGCCTCTGTTGATTAAATCGGAGGATGGCGGGAGTGAGAGCGGTAGCGGAATAGGTGGCACCGCTGAAAAAGCGGTTGATCACCCCGCAGTTTCGGGTACTGCTAAGCCGGCTGAGAGTAGCGGTAACAGCGGCACTGGGAAGAGCGTCGCGGATAAGGGCGTCGCTGATGAGGGCGTCGCGAAAAAGGGCGTCGCTAAAAAGAGCGTCGCGAAGGGGGGTTCGACGAAAGTCAGCTCGGTAAATGAGGGGGGGGAAAGTGAGTGTGGAGGTAATGGGGTGTGGTTGGGGGAGGCGCTATCAGCCATGTCGCTGCCATGAAGGCAGTGACGTCTGAATTAAACGCCTTGGTGTTTGGGGTGAAAGATTTTGAGGTCACTGATGGAGCTTGCCTCGAATTACGAGGCGCTCCTGATGACGGTAGTAACCGAGAATGCCCATCTTCGCGGTCAGGTTGACGCTCTCAGGGGGGGTTGTGGGGGATCTATTCCCCAACCGAAGAGGTCGGTTGTGGGTTTGGCTCCGGCTAAGTCGGTGCGTGCGCCTCCAGCACCTGTGTTGGAGGCGATTGCTCCGGCATTGCCGAAGCCCGTGGAGACGTGGTCGGTGGTGGTGCGAAGCAAAGCCCCGACCACCTCCTCTAAGGAGGTGATTAAGAAGGTCGTGAAGGAGGTGGGACCTTCCCTCGGCGTGCGAGTACACGAGGTGAAGCCGATTAAGGGTGGTGGGGTGTTATTCGCACCCCCTCTGTTTTAGAGAGGGAAAAGGTGGCGAATAATGCCAAATTCGGGGAGGTGGGATTGAATGTGACTGTGAACCGGAAGTTGGGTCCGCGGGTTGTGGTTCAGGGGGTTCACACCGAAATCTCCCATGATGACTTCATGGAGGAGCTCTTTCGGTTGAACCTCCAGGACGTCAGCCCTGAGGCACCAAAGTCAAATGTGCGGATGGTCAGTCGGCCCTGAAAGGTGGCCGCTGAAGGTAGCACCAACGTTGTCCTTGAGGGTTCGGACAAATCAATGTCCGCCCTCTTGGAAGCGGGAAGGTGCTACATAAAATGGTTTTCCTTCAGGGTTCGACCGGATACCCCTGTTGCTGGCTGCCTCCGGTGTATGGGTTTTAACCATAGAGTGGCTGAGTGTAGGGCGTAAATCAGATGTCTGTAGGAGGTGCGGTCAGGAAGGCCACAGAGCTGCCGGTTGCATCAATGCACCCCATTGTCGCAACTGTGCATTTAAGGGTAGGCCAGCTGGGCATCTTATGATGTCCGCTGTCTGCCCGATATACTGTGGCGTTGTTGAGCGCTCCCTCGCCAGACACTGATGGAAGGTATTTTTCAGCTAAATTGTCAGGGATCGTATGCCGTGATGTGTGACTTGGGGGGTTGTATGCTTGAGGGTGGGTGCGGCATTGCCTTACTCCAGGAGCCCTACACCACCAATGGTGTGGTTCGGGGTCTTCCTGGAGTTTTCAGGGTCTTTACGGACCTTGGGGGTAATGCCGCAATTGTTGTGACTGATCCAAACTACGATTGCGTAGTGTTGGATTCGTCGCAACAGGGGGTGTGTGTTTCAGTAGAGGGGGAGTTCGGTAGAATGATTGTCGCTAGGTTGTATTGCAAATTTAGCGAGCCCCTAGAGCCCTACCTGGCGTACCTCTAGTACTGACTGGAACCAATATGGACAGAATGTAAGGGAAGCGGTATTGGAAATACCGCTTAGTGAGTGTGAGGAACTGGGGGTGGACGAGCAAATTGCTCGGCTGTATGAGTTGGTTTGGTGTGTTAATGATAGGGTTTTCAGGAAGTATGAAAGTTTTAGGATTAGGAAAATTAAATGGTGGACGAATGAGTTAACCTCGAAGAGGAGGACTGTCCGGCGGTTGAGACGAAAGTTTCAGCGTGCTCGGCGGTCCAATTCGGATAGGTTATCCCAGATCAGATATGATTTTAGTTGTGCGGTTAGAGAGTATAAGGATATGCTTGTGAGAATAAAAGAAGAGGAATGGAGGAGCTTTGTTGGGGAGAATAGGGACGACCCCTGGGGGCAGGTCTACAGGATCTGCAGGGGTCGTAAGAGGGAGGATATCACCTCTCTCCGCGTTGGTGACTCTGTGTTATCAACGTGGAGAGAGTGTGCGGAGGTTCTGTTAGGAGTGTTCTTTCCCAGGGCTGAGGTTCAGGCACCTCAAGCACAAGAGGTACCTGTTCCTCCACTAGAAGATGAGGAATTGGGATACGCCTTTGCCCTGGTTAGGTTTAAACGGTCCCCAGGTTTTGATGGTTTGAACGGAGAGATGTGCAAAAGCTTGTGGAAGTTCATTCCGGAATACTTGGAGGCCATTTATAACTAGTGCGTGAGGGAGGGATATTTTCCACGTGAGTGGAAAAGTGCCAGGGTCGTCCCTCTCCTGAAGTCCCCTAATAAGATCAGGAGTGATCCTCGTTCTTATCGGGGCATCAGCCTTCTTCCGGTGCTTGGAAAAGTACTGGAGAGGGTTATGGTGGAACGACTTCAGGAGCTAACGCGGGGTATGTTGTCGGATAGGCAGTATGGGTTCAGGAAAGGACGCAGTGTGGAAGATGCGTGGATGTATGTGCAGAATGTTGTTAGGGAGAATGTCAACAAGTATGTCCTAGGCATATTTGTTGACTTCAAGGGGGCATTCGATTATCTGATCTGGGATCGAGTGATAGAACGGTTAGAGGAACTTGGCTGTCCGGAAATTAGTCTCTGGCGAGGCTACTTTTCGGACAGAAAAGCCTCTATCGTTGGAATGAATGGGAGTGTGGAGATTGGAGTGGCTCGCGGCTGTCCACAGGGATCCATCTGTGGTCCATATATATGGAACCTCATGATGGACTCTCTGCTTGGGCAGCTCGAACCACTCTGTAAGTGTTGTGCGTATGCGGACGATCTTCTTCTCCTTGTTGAAGGTCGTTCAAGGCGTGAGTTGGATCGGGTGGGAGGACAATTTTTAGAAATTGTCCACAACTGGGGGATAAGTGTGGGTGTAGACATCTCGATGGACAAAACGGTGACAATGCTTTTAAAAGGCAGACTGTCACCGGGGCGTCCCCCGGTTGTCCAAGTGAATGGGGTCGGCATCAGGTATGTGCGCAAGTCAAGTACCTGGGGTTGACCATGAGTGAAAGAATGTGTTTTACTTCACACTTGGTGAGTGTGAAGGTGCGACTGCAGGCAGTCGTAGGTAAGGTTATGCGCGTTTTACGGAGTGATTGGGGCCTCGGACGTCGTGCTGTTCGCGCCATATATCGCGGCTTATTTGTGGCTTGTGCCACTTATGGGGCTGCTGTATGGTGGCGAACGGCCACGACGGTCTTCGGTCGCCGAAAGCTCCTCTCCGTCCAGCGTTGCATGATGCTCGCCTGTCTGCATGTATGCCGCACCGTTTCTACGGATGCGTTTCAGGTGTTACTAGGTGCGCCCCCTCTTGACCTGGTTGTCATACAGCGTGCTGTATCATTCAGGTAAAGAAGGGGTCTGAGTGTGTCATTGCTGCGGAATGATTTGATTTCCGATGATGATGTGGAGAGGGAGGGATATCTAGGGAGCAAGAGGCTTCTAGATGATAGGGTCAGGTGTAGGTGGCAAGACCGTTGGGACAGTAGTCTCAATGGTCGGGTGACTTATGAGTACATCCGGGACGTTAGGTATGTAGAAGGAAACCCAGACTTCAGATTTTGTCTAAGTCTGGGTTTCCTGCTTACGGGGCATGGGCCTCTTAATGCATTCTTGCATAAGAGGCACCTTGCAGATAGTCCAGAGTGTATGTGTGGGGCGTGTGTTGAGGATTGGGTGCATGTTATAGCGGAATGCCCGATGTACTCAGACATTAGGGACCTTGGGGGTATGGGGATTAGTTGGACTGATGGACGGTTAGATGTTAGTGGTGTGATCTCCACTAGTCGGAATGCCGAACAGTTAGGGTCGTTTGAAAGATTTGCGCGCGTGTTGTTCAGGCGGCGAAGACAATTGGCTGAAGACCGGGGTTAGCTTCTGGTATGAAAGGTGTATGAATTGGATGAGAGAATGGGATTCTATCCCTGGTCACCAGTCCAGAGCTGTATGGAAGCTCAACTGGTAGTAGTTTCGGCTACGAGGTCTGACCGGAGACTTAATTCTGGTACCACGGGGAGCAGGAGCCCTTAGAGTTCGCTCCAACCTGCTCGTGCGGACTGGCCCCTCGGGGAGTATCGTGGTGGTTGTGGTTCAATACCCAATTTTGATTTTGGTCACTCAATGTGGAGTTGCATTGCAACCGGGTGCCGGACCCAAAGTACGGCAGAGGTTTTAGATAGGCCTCGAACCCCAGCAAGGTGGTTAGTGTGTCCATTCCACACGCCAATTGATACCGAATAATACGTAGCATTTTTGGGGCGCTGATCATCGCATTGATTTGATCCGCTGTGCTTTTGAGCACCGTGGAGTAAGGCCGCCGTCGGCAGGTACCCACGTTAATCCCACGGGACGTTGTCCCTATCTACTTGATTCGATTGTAGAATTTCAGATTGTTCAGACGTGTTTTCGTTTCTGTGCGTTTTCTGTGTCGTGAATTTTTTGTGAATTGGTGTTTTTTGTGTGGGAGCCCTCAGCATTGGATGTAAGTACATTTATTTTGAGTATTTGTGTATTAGTTTGTGATTTGTGGTAGTTTTTTAGCGCATTTGCATACATATTTACGCATTAGTATATTAATATATACGTGTGTGCATATATGTGTGTTTTTCATAAAAAATTTTCATTTTCAATATATGTTCGATTGTATGTGTAGATAAAGTTTGTCAGTACGTGTATACTTTTTCTGTAGTTGGCTTTGTATATTTTTACATTACCGCAAGTGTTTGAATATATTTACGATCGTATGCATATTTTCTCATTTGTTGGTTTGTGGGTGCATATCATAGCTGGCTTTTGAAAATTTCTACATTGCGGCAGGTGTTTGTTTATATACGTGTAGTTGATTGTATATTTTTAAATTTGAATTTGTTTTTGTGAAAAAAAATTTGTTTGAGCAAGTGTTTTTTGTGTGACGTAATGGTTGGCGATCCTGTTGAAAAGCGATCAATAAAAATCACACAGCAGGACAATACTTTTAGCATTATTTCAGATCTACATCGCTCATTTGACACACTTCAATATCCTCTAATATTTTGACAAGGACAGGACGAATATCATATAAATATATGAATTTTAATACAAACTATACATTTTATAACTATATTCATAGGTAATAATTTAAATGTATTAAAAAATAAAAAATATATATATAAATATATGTATATATGTATATAAATTATTCACAGCAAAGCGTGCCCGGGTTTACTAGTAAAGAGATAAAAATCACGTGTCACGTTGTTTGTTTTCGATGGACTCCTAAACTACTGAACCGATTTTAATGAAATTTTTAACACTGTGTGCAGTTTGGTCCAACTTGAAAGATAGGATAGTTTATAACTCTCCTTATAGTCGCATTATTTATTTATTGCAAATTATTTGTTTATTATTAGCAAAGAGCTATCCTCCAGTTGGTGGCGCTAAGTGCGCTATGTTACAGTAGATGGCGCTATATTTCTTTCTAAATTTTCATGGACTTAGGCTGTCATAACAAAAGCTGCCACTTGCTAAAACATTAAATGAAAATGCGTTGTTTGAAGTTTATATTATTTGTGGTAAAATTATACGAATCTATGACTTCCAATATTCTAAATTTAAGAAAAAATCACATACAATCCGTGAAATAAATAAAGTTATGTACATATGTATGGTCAGACAAATAAGCAATGTTGCCACTCTTTTCCAGAGGAATTTAGGAAATCGCAGAGTTGATTTCTGCATGTATTTCCTAAATGCAAAAAAAAAAATTCATTTATTTGCATTTAGGTATAGAATTTTGTATGGCTAATGCCCGGTTTCACAGTCCATACTTAAGTTGTGCCTAAATAAAATCTTAGCAAAGTATTGTTGCAAACTGAGTAGTTGTTTGCGTTTCACAGTCAATGCTTAATTTCTATAAAATTTTATTATGATATATGGCAACGTTATGGGCAACATATGTTTTACAAATGTCATTCATAAAAATATGTTTGAAATATTTAAATTATGACAGACAATACATAAATTTGCGAGGAAAATTATATCAAAAATTGATGAAAACAACAAAAGAACCCCAAATTTCATCACTAGCGAGTCGGAGCACCTATGGGAACTGAAGGAAAAGTATAAGCTGTTATTGAGTGCAAACGAACGGACACTTGCCCTACTCTACGAAAGATGTCGCTGAAAATTCAAAGCAAATTCAAAACAAAAATCAGCTGTTATTTAAGCATTGCTTAAGCCTCCCATTTTCAGTTAAGCATAACCTAAGTATGAACTGTAAAATACTATTTTCCTGTTTTATCTTAAGCACAACATAAGTATGGAGTACATTTGGAGTTAAATTTAGAGCTATATGTGCTATTGCAGTAGATGGCGCTACATGAGAATACATTTATTGACACTTATTTGTGATACTAACGGCTGACGTTGTAAGGTAATTGAATTAGTGCGCTGTATTAGGCTAGATGGCGCTATAGAAGCAGATGCTGTTATATTAAAGTCCAAACGTTTATTTTAGCTAAAATTTATTAAACGTAAAACGTGTGTTTATAATTTACCATTTATTAAATGTAAAACGTGTGTTTAAAATTCATCAGACTCGGCCACGCTTTGCTTTCTTTTTATTATTTAAAACTCTTTAAACGAATTAAATAAAAGTAAGTATTTTTAGCTTGCTTTTCATTTTATTTATTAAATCTTATTTTGAAAAAAAAAATCTAACCTCAATAATGCACAGACTACAGTTTCCTATTCGTTTAGCTTTTGCCATGTCCATTAATAAGTCTCAAGGCCAAACAATGTCCATTTGTGGGTTAGATTTGGATAATCCATGTTTTTCCCATGGGTAATTATATGTTGCATGCTCACGTGTGGGAAAACCATCAAATCTATTTGTGTTAGCTCGAGACAGGTTAACCAAAAATATTATGCACCAATTAGTGCTAAGTTAAATTAAAATGTTTATAATTCAAAAAAATAAATACTACTATTAAAAATTAAGAATTATCTTTCCTAAGATTATAAAATTAAATATTACATGTTATCAACTAACAATAACCTACTGTCCCTCTAATTAAAGAGCCGAAACCACATATATTTGCATACAAAAAAAAAATAAGTTTGGTTAAACGGCGGACATAAAAATGAACATATTTACGTAGCCAAATGCATCGTCGTCGTATTAGTGACGCGCATGAAGGAATTAAGGAGATTCCTACTGTCCCTCAAATTAAAGAGCCGAAACCACATATATTTGCATATAAAAAAAAACTAAGTTTGGTTAAACGGCGGACATAAAAATGAATATATTTACGTAGCCAAATGCATCGTCATCGTATTAGTGACGCGTTTCATATGTGCATACATAGGTATGTATGTGTCATGTTAGCGTGTTGGAGAGCCATCTTCTTTATTTGTTTACACGCTACACAACAAAACAAAGAACGACACTTCGCCAAAAATATTTATATTGATCAGAGACGTTATTCCCTGAATATATTAACATTCCATACAAATAAATGGCCTTGAACAGAGTTCAAAAAGCGTTTTAACTATTTCAAATAAAAATTGGGCGGGGCGAAGTTCGCCGGGTCAGCTAGTCTTAATATATAAAAATCACGTGTCACATTGTTTGTTTTCGATGGACTCCTAAACTACTGAACCGATTTTAATGAAATTTTTAACACTGTGTGCAGTTTGGTCCAACTTGAAAGATAGGAAAGGACTCTCCTTATAGTCGCATTATTTATTTCTTGCCAATTATTTGTTTATTATTAGCAAAGAGCTATCCACCAGTTGGTGGCGCTAAGTGCGCTATGTTACAGTAGATGGCGCTATATTTCTTTCTAAATTTTCATGGATTTAGGCTGTCATAACAAAAGCTGCCACTTGCTAAAACATTAAATGAAAATGCGTTGTTTGAAGTTTATATTATTTGTGGTAAAGTTATACGAATCTATGACTTCCAATATTCTAAATTTAAGAAAAAATCACATACAATCCGTGAAATAAATAAAGTTATGTACATATGTATGGTCAGACAAATAAGCAATGTTGCCACTCTTTTCCAGAGGAATTTAGGAAATCGCAGAGTTGATTTCTGCATGTATTTCCTAAATGCAAAAAAGAAAAATTCATTTATTTGCATTTAGGTATAGAATTTTGTATGGCTAATGCCCGGTTTCACAGTCCATACTTAAGTTGTGCCTAAATAAAATCTTAGCAAAGTATTGTTGCAAACTGAGTAGTCGTTTGCGTTTCACAGTCAATGCTTAATTTCTATAAAATTTTATTATGATATATGGCAACGTTATGGGCAACATATGTTTTACAAATGTCATTCATAAAAATATGTTTGAAATATTTAAATTATGACAGACAATACATAAATTTGCGAGCAAAAATTATATCAAAAATTGATGAAAACAACAAAAGAACCCCAAATTTCATCACTAGCGAGTCGGAGCACCTATGGGAACTGAAGGAAAAGTATAAGCTGTTATTGAGTGCAAACGAACGGACACTTGCCCTACGCTACGAAAGATGTCGCTGAAAATTCAAATCAAATTCAAAACAAAAATCAGCTGTTATTTAAGCATTGCTTAAGCCTCCCATTTTCAGTTAAGCATAACCTAAGTATGAACTGTAAAATACTATTTTCCTGTTTTATCTTAAGCACAACATAAGTATGGAGTACATTTGGAATTAAATTTAGAGCTATATGTGCTATTGCAGTAGATGGCGCTACATGAGAATACATTTATTGACACTTATTTGTGATACTAACGGCTGACGTTGTAAGGTAATTGAATTAGTGCGCTGTATTAGGCTAGATGGCGCTATAGAAGCAGATGCTGTTATATTAAAGTCCAAACGTTTACTTTAGCTAAAATTTATTAAACGTAAAACGTGTGTTTAAAATTTACCATTTATTAAATGTAAAACGTGTGTTTAAAATTCATCAGACTCGGCCACGCTTTGCTTTCTTTTTATTATTTAAAACTCTTTAAACGAATTAAATAAAAGTAAGTATTTTTAGCTTGTTTTTCATTTTATTTATTAAATCTTATTTTGAAAAAAAAATCTAACCTCAATAATGCACAGACTACAGTTTCCTATTCGTTTAGCTTTTGCCATGTCCATTAATAAGTCTCAAGGCCAAACAATGTCCATTTGTGGGTTAGTATTGGATAATCCATGTTTTTCCCATGGGCAATTATATGTTGCATGCTCTCGTGTGGGAAAACCATCAAATCTATTTGTGTTAGCTCGAGACAGGTTAACCAAAAATATTGTGCACCAATTAGTGCTAAGTTAAATTAAAATGATTATAATTCAAAAAAATAAATACTAATATTAAAAATTAAGAATTATCTTTCCTAAGATTATAAAATTAAATGTTACATGTTATCAACTAACAATAACCTACTGTCCCTCTAATTAAAGAGCCGAAACCACATATATTTGCATACAAAAAAAAAAATAAGTTTGGTTAAACGGCGGACATAAAAATGAATATATTTACGTAGCCAAATGCATCGTAATCGTATTAGTGACGCGCATGAAGGAATTAAGGAGATTCCTACTGTCCCTCTAATTAAAGAGCCGAAACCACATATATTTGCATATAAAAAAAACTAAGTTTGGTTAAACGGCGGACATAAAAATGAATATATTTACGTAGCCAAATGCATCGTCATCTAATTAGTGACGCGCATGAATGGATTAACGAGATTCCTACTGTCCCTATCTACTCATTCGTTAGTTGGCTTTCGACGCGGATAGACGTGCGTGCGCATCGTTGTGATTTTTGGTAAGTTTTTCTTAGCGAGTTGTTGTTGCGATTTTTCGGCATTTCCTTTTGTGCGGTCGTTTGTTTACGCAGTGTGTAAGGCACCGTTATTGCCTGGCGTGCGTGAATAGTTGAATACGTGATCGCGTGTGTTGTTGGTGTAAGTGCACATTTCGTGCATTCTTGCATATCATACGCGCGTGGCTTGCGGTATTTCGGGAGTGTGTTTTTTGGTACAGTCGCGGTTGACTGTACGGCGTGTACGGGTAAGTACAACATTGTTGTTATATAAAGTAACGTGGGTATCCACATAGTTGTTGTTGGTGGGCTGTCGCACAGTTTCAGTGGTGTACCGTGTTGTAGGTATTCCTGCTGGCTGGATTGCCTACCAGTGAGTGCTGTGCGGAGCGCCTGGCGTTCAGTTGCGCTTGTTTCGGGTTTGCCCGTACAGTTGTGCCCAAAGGGTGCCTGGGGCTGTCCCAGTGCTGAGGTCGCTAACTGTTGCGTCGACTGCGGTCGTAGCAGAGTGCTGTTAAGCCCACAGTGCGGTTGGTACAGTGCCACAGCGGTTGACTCGCGACCGTTACGGGGACATTGATCTGTCCGGCGGTCTTTTTGAGTAGCCTTTTCAGACCTTTGGCTGGGTTGTGGGCTGTGCCCTCGCGAGAGCGCATTAACCGACTGCTTGGGTGGTGACTGCTACAGAGCGAGTACACGTGTGAGTCAGCGTCTTCAGTGCGTTCAGTTGCACGCGCCTGGAGAGCAGCTGTTTCGGGTATTACCTGAGCAGGTAGCTTCTGCGCCAGTGTTCGCCGGCGTAACAGCCTGCCTGGGGGTAGGCCGAAGGTGGGAATGGCTCCACCACGGAGGAGGAGGGTTAAATCCCTCGCTGAAAGCGACGGGTCGGGCCCCATAACTGTGATGGTGGAAACGTCGTCGGGTGATGAGGAGGTGAGGCCACCGGTGAGGTCTCCGCCGCGGAGGAGGGCGCGTTTGGGGTCGCCTCTGTTGGTGAAATCGGAGAGCAGTGGGAGTGAGTGCGGTAGCGGAATGGGTGGCACCGCTGAAAAAGCGGTTGCTCACCCCGCAGTTTCGGGTGCTGCTAAGCCGGCCGAGAGCGGCGGTAACAGCGGCACTGGGAAGGGCGTCGCGGATAAGGGCGTCGCGGATAAGGGCGTCGCGGATAAGGGCGTCGCGGATAAGGGCGTCGCAGATAAGGGCGTCGCGAAGAAGAGTGTAACAAAAAAGAGCGTCGCGAAGGAGGGATCGACGAAAGTCAGCTCGGCAAAGGAGGGAGGGAAACGTGAGGGTGTAGTTAATGGGGGTGTGGTTGGGGGAGGCGCTATCAGCCATGTCGCGGCCATGAAGGCAGTGACGGCTGAATTAAATGCCTTGGTGTTTGGGGTGAAGGACTTTGAGGTCACTACCGCGAAGGGGCTGATGGAGCTTGCCTCGAAGTACGAGGCGCTCCTGATGACGGTAGTAACCGAGAATGCCCATCTTCGCGGTCAGGTTGACGCTCTAAGGGGGGGTTGTGGGGGATATATTGCCCAACCGAAGAGGTCGGTTGGGGGGTTGGCTCCGGCTGAGTCGGTGCGTGCGCCTCCAGCACCTGTGTTGGAGGCGATTGCTCCGGCATTGCCGAAGCCTGTGGAGACGTGGTCGGTGGTTGTGCGCAGCAAGGCCCCGACGACTTCCTCTAAGGAAGTCATAAAGAAGGTGGTGAAAGAGGTGGGACCTTCCCTCGGAGTGCGAGTGCACGAGGTGAAGCCAATTAAGGGTGGTGGGGTGGTTATTCGCACCCCCTCTGTTTTAGAGAGGGAAAAGGTGGCGAATAATGCCAAATTTGGGGAGGTGGGATTGGATGTGACTGTGAACCGGAAGTTGGGTCCGCGGGTTGTGGTTCAGGGGGTTCACACCGAAATCTCCCATGATGACTTCATGGAGGAGCTCTTTCGGTTGAACCTCCAGGACGTCAACCCTGAGGCACGAAAGTCGGATGTGCGGATGGTCAGTCGGCCCTGGAAGGTAGCCGCTGATGGTAGCACCAACGTTGTCCTTGAGGGTTCGGACAAATCAATGTCCGCCCTCTTGGAAGCGGGACGGTGCTACATAAAGTGGTTTTCCTTCAGGGTTCGACCGGATACCCCTGTTGCTGGCTGCTTCCGGTGTATGGGTTTTGACCATAGAGTGGCTGAGTGTAGGGCCAAATCAGATGTCTGTAGGAGGTGCGGTCAGGAAGGCCACAGAGCTGCCGGTTGCGTCAATGCACCCCATTGTCGCAACTGTGCATTTAAGGGTAGGCCAGCTGGGCATCTTATGATGTCCGCTGTCTGCCCCATATACTGTGGTGTTGTTGAGCGCGCCCTCGCCAGACACTGATGGGGGGTATCTTCCAGCTAAATTGTCAGGGATCGTATGCCGTGATGTGTGAGTTGGGGGGTTGTATGCTTGAGGGTGGGTGCGGCATTGCCTTACTCCAGGAGCCCTACACCACCAATGGTGTGGTTCGGGGTCTTCCTGGGGTTTTCAGGGTCTTTACGGACCTTGGGGGTAATGCCGCAATTGTTGTGACGGATCCAAACTACGATTGCGTAGTGTTGGATTCGTCGCAACAGGGGGTGTGTGTTTCAGTAGAGGGGGAGTTCGGTAGAATGATTGTCGCTAGTTTGTATTGCAAATTTAGCGAGCCACTAGAGCCCTACCTGGGCTACATGGATAAGCTACTACTACTGGGGAGTAGTAGCCCATTTATCCTAGGGTTGGATGCAAATGCCTCGTCCTCGATGTGGTTTAGTAAGGTATCCAGACATTCGTCTGGATATCAAAGCCACATCCGAGGCGAGGTATTGAGTGAATGGGTGGTGGCTAAGAGCCTCCACATTTTGAATGAGCCGAGTGAATGGTTTACGTTTGAGGGGCCTAGGGGCATGAGTGATATCGACGTAACGTTAATGAATGAGGCAGCAAGGAGAGCGTTTGATGTCAGTTGGGAGATTAGGGGAGGGTGGGGATTGAGTGACCATAATTTGATACAAATTATGGTCTCTCCGCAATCCCAACCCTCGGCGTACGTGGGTCCATTGCGGCGATGGCGTACCTCTGGTACTGACTGGAACCAATATGGACAGAATGTGAGGGAAGCGGTATTGGAAATACCGCTTAGTGAGTTTGAGGAACTGGGGGTGGACGAGCAAATTGCTCGGCTGTATGAGTTGGTGTGGTGTGTTAATGATAGGGTTTTCAGGAAGTATGAAAGTTCTAGGATTAGGAAAATTAAGTGGTGGACGAATGAGTTAACCTTGAAGAGGAGGGCTGTCCGGCGGTTGAGACGAAAGTTTCAGCGTGCTCGGCGGTCCAATTCGGATAGGTTATCCCAGATCAGATATGATTTTAGTTGTGCGGTTAGAGAGTATAAGGATATGCTTGTGAGGATTAAAGAAGAGGAATGGAGGAGTTTTATTGGGGAGAATAGGAACGACCCCTGGGGGCAGGTCTACAGGATCTGCAGGGGTCGTAAGAGGGAGGATATCACCTCTCTCCGCGTTGGTGACTCTGTGTTATCAACGTGGAGAGAGTGTGCGGAGGTTCTGTTAGGAGCGTTCTTTCCCAGGGCTGAGGTTCAGGCACCTCAAGCACAAGAGGTACCTGTTCCTCCACTAGAAGATGAGGAGTTGGGATACGCCTTTGGCCTGGTTAGGTCTAAACGGTCCCCAGGTTTTGATGGTTTGAACGGAGAGATGTGCAAAAGCTTGTGGAAGTTCATTCCGGAATACTTGGAGGCCATTTATAACAAGTGCGTGTGGGAGGGATATTTTCCACGTGAGTGGAAAAGTGCCAGGGTCGTCCCTCTCCTGAAGTCCCCTGATAAGATCAGGAGTGATCCTCGTTCTTATCGGGGCATCAGCCTTCTTCCGGTGCTTGGAAAAGTACTGGAGAGGGTTATGGTGGAACGACTTCAGGAGCTAACGCGGGGTATGTGGTCGGATAGGCAGTATGGGTTTAGGAAAGGACGCAGTGTGGAAGATGCGTGGATGTATGTGCAGAATGTTGTTAGGGAGAATGTCAACAAGTATGTCCTCGGCATATTTGTTGACTTCAAGGGGGCATTCGATTATCTGATCTGGGATCGAGTGATAGAACGGTTAGAGGAACTTGGCTGTCCGGAAATTAGTCTCTGGCGAAGCTACTTTTCGGACAGAAAAGCCTCTATCGTTGGAATGAATGGGAGTGTGGAGATTGGAGTGGCTCGTGGCTGTCCGCAGGGATCCATCTGTGGTCCATATATATGGAACCTCATGATGGACTCTCTGCTCGGGCAGCTCGAACCACTCTGTAAGTGTTGTGCGTATGCGGACGACCTTCTTCTCCTTGTTGAAGGTCGCTCAAGGCGTGAGTTGGATCGGGTGGGAGGACAATTTTTGGAAATTGTCCACAACTGGGGGATAAGTGTGGGTGTAGACATCTCGATGGACAAAACGGTGACAATGCTTTTAAAAGGCAGACTGTCGCCGGGGCGTCCCCCGGTTGTCCGAGTGAATGGGGTCGGCATCAGGTATGTGACGCAAGTCAAGTACCTGGGGTTGACCATGAGTGAAAGAATGTGTTTTACTCCACACTTGGTGAGTGTTAAGGTGCGACTGCAGGCGGTCGTAGGTAAGGTTATGCGCGTTTTACGGAGTGATTGGGGCCTCGGACGTCGTGCTGTTCGCACCATATACCGCGGCTTATTTGTGGCCTGTGCCACTTATGGAGCGGCTGTATGGTGGCGAACTGTCACGACGGTCTTCGGTCGCCGAAAGCTCCTCTCCGTCCAGCGCTGCATGATGCTCGCCTGTCTGCCTGTATGTCGCACCGTTTCTACGGATGCGTTGCAGGTGTTACTAGGTGCGCCCCCTCTTGACCTGGTTGTCATGCAGCGTGCTGTATCATTCAGGTTAAGAAGGGGTCTGAGTGTGTCATTGCTGCGGAATGATTTGATTTCCGATGATGATGTGGAGAGGGAGGGATATCTAGGGAGCAAGAGGCTTCTAGATGATAGGGTCAGGTGTAGGTGGCAAGACCGTTGGGACAGTAGTCTCAATGGTCGGGTGACTTATGAGTACATCCGGGACGTTAGGTATGTAGAAGGAAACCCAGACTTCAGATTCTGTCTAAGTCTGGGTTTCCTGCTTACGGGGCATGGGCCTCTTAATGCATTCTTGCATAAGAGGCACCTTGCAGATAGTCCAGAGTGTATGTGTGGGGCGCGTGTTGAGGATTGGGTGCATGTTATAGCGGAATGCCCGATGTACTCAGACATTAGGGACCTTGGGGGTATGGGGATTAGTTGGACTGATGGACGGATAGACGTTAGTGGTGTGATCTCCACTAGTCGGAATGCCGAACAGTTAGGGTCGCTTGAAAGATTTGCGCGCGTGTTGTTCAGGCGGCGAAGACAATTGGCTGAAGACCGGGGTTAGCTTCTGGTGTGAAAGGTGTATGAATTGGATGAGAGAATGGGATTCAATCCCTGGTCACCAGTCCAGAGCTGTATGGAAGCTCAACTGGTAGTAGTTTCGGCTACGAGGTCTGACCGGAGACTTAATTCTGGTACCACGGGGAGCAGGAGCCCTTGGAGTTCGCTCCAACCTGCTCATGCGGACTGGCCCCTCGGGGAGTATCGTGGTGGTTGTGGTTCAATACCCAAATGCGGGGAGAGTGACTTTGGTCACTCAATGTGGAGTTGCATTGCAACCGGGTGCCGGACCCAAAGTACGGCAGAGGTTTTAGATAGGCCTCGAACCCCACCAAGGTGGTTAGTGTGTCCATTCCACACGCCAATTGGTACCGAATAATGCATTGCATTTTCGGGGCGCTGATCATCGCATTGATTTGATCCGCTGTGCTTTTGAGCACCGTGGAGTAAGGCCGTCGTCGGCAGGTACCCACGTTAATCCCACCGGACGTTGTCCCTATCTACTCATTTCGATTGTAGAATTTCAGATTGTTCAGACGTGTTTTCGTTTCTGTGCGTTTTCTGTGTTGTGAATTTTGTGTGAATTGGTATTTTTTGTGTGGGAGCCCTCAGCATTGGATGTAAGTACATTCATTTTGAGTATTTGTGTATTAGTTTGTGATTTGTGGTAGTTTTTTAGCGCATTTGCATACATATTTACGCATTAGTATATTAATATATACGTGTGTGTATATATGTGTGTTTTTCATAAAAAAATTTTCATTTTCAATATATGTTCGATTGTATGTGTAGATAAAGTTTGTCAGTACGTGTATACTTTTTCTGTAGTTGGCTTTGTGTATTTTTACATTACTGCAAGTGTTTGAATATATATACAATTGTATGTATATTTTCTCATTTGTTAGTTTGTGTGTGCATATCATAGCTGGCTTTTGAAAATTTTTACATTGCGGCAGGTGTTTATTTATATACGTGTAGTTGAGTGTATTTTTGGAAATTTGAATTTGTGTTTGTGAAAAGAAAATTTGTTTGAGCAAGTGTTTTTTTTTTTGTGTGACGTAATTTGTTTTTCGTTTGTTGTTTTTTGAGCACAGGTGTTTTTTGAGCACAGGTGATTTCGTGCACAGGTGTTTTTGAGCATAGGTGTTTTCGAGCACAGGTGTTTTTGAGCACAGTTGTTTTCGAGCACAGTTGTTTTCGAGCACAGGTGTTTTCGAGCACAGGTGTTTTTGTGCACAGTAGTTTTGTGTGTGTAGGCGCGTGTTAGGTAGTACCTTTTGGGGTTTACGTGGTTTACCCACATTGTTAGCGTGGGTGCTGACTCTCATAGAGTCTCAGTGTTTTCTGTGTTTGTTGTTTTTCTGCTTTTTGGTTTTTCTGCCAGTGAGTGTTGTGTCGAGTGTCTGGTACTGAGTTGCCACTTGTTTCCGGGGGGATTGGGCAGGTTTTGCTCAAAGGGTGCCGGTGTCTGTCCGAGTGTTGAAGGTGCTGATTTTTGTTTAGACTGCGTTCGTAGCTGTTAACCTTTGACCTACAGTGCGATTTGGTTCAGCTCCACATCGGTTGGCTTGGAGCCGTTACGGGGACTTTGTTCTGTCCGGCGGTTTATTGGGTGACCAGTTCCAGACCGTTGGCTGGAGTTGTGGGTTGTGCCCTTGCGATTTCGCAATAATCGACTGCTTAGGTGGTAGCAGCTACTGGACGATTCTATTCTTATAGTTAGTTCCTTCAGTGCGTTCAGTCACACGTGTCTTGAGAGCAGCTGTTCCAAGTCTTGTCTGGTCGAGTGGCTTCTGTGCCAGTGTTTTGCCGGCGGATCAGCCTGCCTGGTGAAAGGCCGGAAGTAGAAATGCTTCCCTCACGGAGGAGAAGGGCTAAGCACCCTGCTGGGAATGAGGGGAAAGAGCTAGCGTTAGCAGTGGAGACCTCGTCGGCTGATGAAGGTACTGGACCTTCGGTTGGGTCCCCGCCGCGTAGGAAGGTTAGGATAGGATCGCCATCGTTGGTGATGTTAGGGGATGGGAGTAGTTGTGCTGATATGGGTGACACCGCTGAAGAAGTGGTTGTCCACCCTATTGTTAGTAAGCGTGGAGGTGTAGTAAGGATTAAGGGGAAGAAGCGCATTAAGGGTACTTCTGCAAAGGAGTGTCCTGTTAGCGCTGTTAAGGAGGGTGGAGAAAATGGTGGTGTGGTTGGGGGAGGCGCTATTAGCCATGTTGCTGCCATGAAGGCAGTGACGGCGGAATTAAACGCATTGGTGTTTGGGGTTGAAGACTTTGAGGTCACTACTGCGAAGGGGCTGATGGAGCTTGCCTCGAAGTACGAGGCGCTTCTGATGACGGTAGTAACCGAGAATGCCCATCTTCGCGGTCAGGTTGACGCTCTCAGGGGGGGTTGTGGGGGATCTATTCCCCAATCGAAGAGGTCGGTTGTGGGTTTGGCTCCGGCTGAGTCGGTGCGTGCGCCTCCAGCGCCAGTGTTGGAGGCGATTGCTCCGGCATTGCCGAAGCCGGTTGAGACTTGGTCGGTGGTGGTGAGAAGCAAGGCCCCTACCACCTCCTCTAAGGAGGTGATTAAGAAGGTCGTGAAGGAGGTGGGACCTTCCCTCGGAGTGCGTGTACACGAGGTGAAGCCGATTAAGGGTGGTGGGGTGGTTATTCGCACCCCCTCTGTTTTAGAGAGGGAAAAGGTGGCGAATAATGCCAAGTTCGGGGAGGTGGGGTTGGATGTGAGTGTGAACCGGAAGTTGGGTCCGCGGGTTGTGGTTCAGGGGGTTCACACCGAAATCTCCCATGATGACTTCATGGAGGAGCTCTTTCGGTTGAACCTTCAGGACATCAGCCCTGAGGCACGAAAGTCAGATGTGCGGATGGTCAGTCGGCCCTGGAAGGTGGCTGCTGATGGTAGCACCAACGTTGTCCTTGAGGGGTCGGACAAATTAATGTCCGCCCTTTTGGAGGCGGGAAGGTGCTACATAAAGTGGTTCTCCTTCAGGGTTCGACCGGATAGCCCAGTTGCTGGCTGCTTCCGGTGTATGGGTTTTGACCATAGAGTGGCTGAGTGTAGGGCCAAATCAGATGTTTGTAGGCGGTGCGGTCAAGAAGGACATAGAGCTGCCGGTTGTGGTAATGCCCCTCATTGTCGCAACTGTGCATTTAAGGGTAGGCCAGCTGGGCATCTTATGATGTCAGCTGTTTGCCCGATTTACTGTGGCGTTGTTGAGCGTGCCCTCTCCAGACACTGATGGGGGGGGTTTTTCAGCTTAATTGTCAGGGGTCGTATGCCGTTATGTGTGAGTTGGGGGGTTGTATGATTGAGGGGGGGTGTGGCATTGCCTTACTTCAGGAGCCTTACGCCACCAATGGTGTGGTTCGGGGTCTTCCTGGAGGTTTTAGGGTCTTTACGGACCTTGGGGTTAATGCTGCAATAGTTGTGAATGATTCCGGCTACGATTGTGTAGTCTTGGATTCGTCACAACAGGGGGTGTGTGTGTCTATAGAGGGGGAGTTCGGTAGAATGATTGTCGCTAGTTTGTATTGCAAATTTAGCGAGCCCCTAGAGCCCTACCTGGGCTATATGGATAAGTTACTACTTCTGGCGAGTGGTAGCCCATTAGTCCTAGGGTTGGATGCGAATGCCTCGTCCTCGATGTGGTTTAGTAAGGTATCTAGACATTCGTCTGGATATCAAAGCCACGTTCGAGGCGAGGTAATGAATGAATGGGTGTTGGCTAAGGGCCTTCACATTCTGAATGAGCCGAGTGAGTGGTATACGTTTGATGGGCCTAGGGGTGTGAGTGATATTGACGTGACGCTTATGAATGAGGCAGCAAGTAGAGTGTTTGATTTTAAGTGGGAGGTTAGAGGAGGGTGGGGTCTGAGTGATCATAATTTGATCCAAATTGTGGTTGCTCCTCGTTCCCCTCCTTTGGTGTGTGTGAGTCCATTGCGGCGATGGCGTACCTCTGGTATTGACTGGAACCGATATGGACAGAGTGTAAGGGAAGCGGTGTTAGAAATACCGCTTAGAGTGTTTGATGATCTGGAAGTGGATGAGCAAATTGCTCGGCTGTGTGAGTTGGTGTGGGGTGTGAATGACAGATTGTTCAGGAAGTGTGGAAGTTTTAGGGTTAGAAAAATTAAGTGGTGGACGCATGAGTTAACCTTGAAGAGGAGGACTGTCCGGCGGTTGAGACGAAAGTTTCAACGTGCTCGGCGGTTCAATTCTGATAGGCTGTCCCAGTTTAGGTATGATTTTAGTTGTGCGATGAATGAATATAAAGATATGATTGTGAAAATTAAAGAAGAAGAGTGGAGGAGTTTTGTGAATGACAATAGGGATGACCCCTGGGGTCAGGTCTATAAGATCTGCAGGGGTCGTAAGAGGGAGGATATCACCTCTCTTCGTGTTGGTGACACTGTGTTATCAACGTGGAGAGAGTGTGCTGGGGTTCTGTTAGGAGCGTTCTTTCCCAGGGCTGAGGTTCAGGCACCCCATGCACATGAGGTACCTGTTCCTCCATTAGATGATGGGGAGCTGGGATATGCCTTTGGCCTGGTCAGGTCTAAACGGTCTCCAGGTTTTGATGGTCTGAACGGAGAGATGTGCAAATGCTTGTGGAAGTTCATTCCGGAATACTTGGAGGTCATTTATGATAAGTGCATTTGTGAGGGATATTTTCCACGTGAGTGGAAAAGTGCCAGGGTTGTTCCTCTCCTGAAGTCTCCTGATAAGATCAGGAGTGATCCTCGTTCTTATCGGGGCATCAGTCTCCTTCCAGTGCCTGGAAAAGTGCTGGAAAGAGTTATGGTGGAACGGCTTCAGGAGCTAACGCGGGATTTGAGGTCGAATAGGCAGTATGGGTTCAGGAAAGGACGCAGTGTAGAAGATGCCTGGATGTATGTTCAGAATGCTGTGAGGGAGAATACCAACAAATATGTCCTTGGCATATTTGTTGACTTCAAGGGGGCGTTTGATTACCTAATCTGGGATCGTGTGATTCAACGGCTAGAGGAACTTAACTGTTCGGAAATTAGTCTCTGGCGGAGCTTCTTTTCGGACAGGAAAGCCTCTATCGTTGGTATGAATGGGAGTGTGGAGATTGGAGTGGTTCGTGGCTGCCCGCAGGGATCCATCTGTGGTCCATATATTTGGAACCTCATGATGGACTCACTGCTTGGGCAGCTCGAACCACTCTGCAGGTGTTGTGCGTATGCGGATGACCTGCTTCTTTTAGTTGAAGGCTGTTCGAGGTCTGAGATTGAAAGGGTAGGAGGGCAATTGTTGGAGATTGCTCATAATTGGGGTGTGGGTGTGGGGGTTGACATATCGATGGATAAAACGGTGACAATGCTCTTAAAGGGTAGACTGTCACCGGGGCGTCCACCGGTTGTCCGTGTGAATGGGGTCAGCATCAGGTATGTGACGCAAGTCAAATATCTGGGGTTGACCATGAGTGAAAGAATGTGTTTTACTCCACACTTAGTGAATGTGAAGCGGCGGCTGCAGGCGATTGTTGGTAGTGTCAGGCGCGTTTTACGGAGTGATTGGGGTCTCGGGCGTCGTGCTGTTCGCTCCATATATCGAGGTTTGTTTGTGGCCTGTGCCACTTATGGATCTCCTATATGGTGGAAGGTGGCTACGATGGTTTCGGGTCATCGAAAACTTCTTTCTATACAGCGTTGCATGATGCTTGCCTGTTTGCCTGTATGTCGCACGAACCACTCTGCAGGTGTTGTGCGTATGCGGATGACCTGCTTCTTTTAGTTGAAGGCTGTTCGAGGTCTGAGATTGAAAGGGTAGGAGGGCAATTGTTGGAGATTGCTCATAATTGGGGTGTGGGTGTGGGGGTTGACATATCGATGGATAAAACGGTGACAATGCTCTTAAAGGGTAGACTGTCACCGGGGCGTCCACCGGTTGTCCGTGTGAATGGGGTCAGCATCAGGTATGTGACGCAAGTCAAATATCTGGGGTTGACCATGAGTGAAAGAATGTGTTTTACTCCACACTTAGTGAATGTGAAGCGGCGGCTGCAGGCGATTGTTGGTAGTGTCAGGCGCGTTTTACGGAGTGATTGGGGTCTCGGGCGTCGTGCTGTTCGCTCCATATATCGAGGTTTGTTTGTGGCCTGTGCCACTTATGGATCTCCTATATGGTGGAAGGTGGCTACGATGGTTTCGGGTCATCGAAAACTTCTTTCTATACAGCGTTGCATGATGCTTGCCTGTTTGCCTGTATGTCGCACCGTTTCTACGGATGCGTTGCAGGTTTTATTGGGTGTGCCCCCTCTTGACCTGATTGTTTTACAGCGTGCTGTTTCTTTCAGGTTGAGGAGGGGTTTGAGTGTGTTATTACTGCGGAATGAATGGATTTCTGACGATGATGTGGAGAGGTTGGGATATCTAGGAAGCAAGAGGCTTCTAGATGACAGGGTTAGGAGTAGGTGGCAAGACCGTTGGGATAATAGTCCTAACGGTCGTGTGACTTATGAGTACATTCGGGATGTTGGGTTTGTTGGGGAAAACCCAGATTTCAGATTCTGTCTGAGTCTGGGTTTCCTACTTACGGGGCATGGGCCTTTGAATGCTTTTTTGCATCAGAGGCGCCTCTCTGATGGAATGGAATGTATGTGTGGGGCGCGTGTTGAGGATTGGGTGCATGTTATTGCTGAATGCCCGATGTACTCGGACATTAGGGACCTTGGGGGTATGGGGATTAGTTGGACTGATGGACGGTTAGATGTTAGTGGTGTGATCTCCACTAGTTGGGATGCCGAACGATTAGAATTATTTGGTGTGTTTGCGCGTGAGGTGTTTAAGCGGCGAAGACAATTAGCTGGAAACTAAGTATAGTTTCTTTGTGTGAATGGTGTGTGTATTGTGTGTGTATTGGATGAGAGAATGGGGTCCAACCCCTGGTCACCAGTCCAGAGCAGTATGGAAGCTCAACTGGTAGTAGTTTCAACTACGAGGTCTGACCGGAGACTTAATTCTGGTACCACGGGGAGTAGGAGCCCTTGGAGTTCGCTCCAACCTACTCATGCGGACTGGCCCCTCGGGGAGTATCGTGGTGGTTGTGGTTTAATACCCGAATGCGGGGAGAGTGATATTTGTCACTCAATGTGGAGTTGCATTGCAACCGGGTGCCGGACCCAAAGTACGGCAGAGGTTTTAGATAGGCCTCGAACCTCACCAAGGTGGTTAGTGTGTCCATTCCACACGCCAATTGGTACTGAATAATGCATTGCATTTTTCGGGGCGCTGATCATCGCATTGATTTGATCCGCTGTGCTTTTGAGCACCGTGAGGTAAGGCCGTCGTCGGCAGGTACTCACGTTAATATTGGCTTTAGATGTCCCTATCTACTCGATTCGTTAGTTGGCTTTCGACGCGGATAGACGTGCGTGCGCATCGTTGTGATTTTTGGTGAGTTTTTCTTGGCGAGTTGTTTTTGCGATTTTTCCGTATTCTCTTTTGTGCGGTCATTTGTTTACGCGGTGTGTGATAGGCACCGTTATTGTCTGGCGTGGGTAGCTAGTGTCGTTGGTGCTACGGTCGCGTGTGATTTTGTGTGACTGCACACTTTTGTGCATTCTTCGCATTTTTGTGCGCGCGTGGTAACGGGTTTCGGTACGGGCGAGTGTTTTTGTACAGTCGCGGTTGACTGTACGGCGTGTACTGGTAAGTACAACATTGTTGTTTTTTAGAAGTAGAGTGGGTGTTCACACGTTTGTTGGTGGTGGGCTGTCGCACAGTTTTAGTGGTTTACCGTGTTGTAGGTATTCCTGCTGGCTGGATTGCCTACCAGTGAGTGCTGTGCTGAGCGCCTGGCGTTCAGTTGCGCTTGTTTCGGGTTTTCTCGTACAGTTGTGCCCAAAGGGTGCCTTTGGCTGTCCCAGTGCTGAGGTCGCTGACTGTTGCGTCGACTGCGGTCGTAGCAGAGTGCTGTTAAGCCCACAGTGCGGTTGGTACAGTGCCACAGCGGAGGAGGGTTAAGTCCCTCGCTGAAAGCGACGGGTCGGGCCCCATAACTGTGATGGTGGAAACATCGTCGGGTGATGAGGAAGTGAGGCCACCGGTGAGGTCTCTGCCGCGGAGGAGGGCGCGTTTGGGGTCGCCTCTGTTGATTAAATCAGAGGATGGTGGGAGTGAGAGCGGTAGCGGAATAGGTGGCACCGCTGAAAAAGCGGTTGCTCAACCCGCAGTTTCGGGTGCTTCTAAGCCGGCCGAGAGCGGCGATAACAGCGGCACTGGGAAGGGCGTTGCAGATAAGGGCGTCGCGGATAAGGGCGTCGTGAAAAAGAATGTCGCAGAAAAGAGCGTCGCGAAGGAGGGATCGACGAAAGTCAGCTCGGGGAAGGAGGGAGGGAAACGTGAGGGTGGAGTTAATGGGGGTGTGGTTGGGGGAGGCGCTATCAGCCATGTTGCTGCCATGAAGGCAGTGACGGCCGAGTTTAACTCCTTGGTTTTTGGGGTAAAAGACTTTGAGGTCACTACCGCGAAGGGGCTGATGGAGCTTGCCTCGAAGTACGAGGCGCTCTTGATGACGGTAGTAACCGAGAATGTCCATCTTCGCGGTCAGGTTGACGCTCTCAGGGGGGGTTGTGGGGGATCTTTTCCCCAACCGAAGAGGTCGGTTGTGGGTTTGGCTCCGGCAGAGTCGGTGCGTGCGCCTCCGGCAACTGTGTTGGAGGCGATTGCTCCGGCATTGCCGAAGGCCGTTGAGACGTGGTCGGTGGTGGTGCGAAGCAAAGCCCCGGCAGGCATTGCCTTACTCCAGGAGCCCTACACCACCAATGGTGTGGTTCGGGGTCTTCCTGGAGTTTTCAGGGTCTTTACGGGCCTTGAGGGTAATGCCGCAATTGTTGTGACTGATCCAAACTACGATTGCGTAGTGTTGGATTCGTCGCAACAGGGGGTGTGTGTTTCAGTAGAGGGGGAGTTCGGATGATTGTCGATAGTTTGTATTGCAAATTTACCGAGCCCCTAGAGCCCTACCTGGGCTACATGGATAAGCTACTACTACTGGGGAGTAGTAGCTTATTTATTCTAGGGTTGGATGCGAATGCCTCGTCTTCGATGTGGTTTAGTAAGGTATCCAGACATTCGTCTTGATATCAAAGCCACATCCGAGGCGAGGTATTGAGTGAATGGGTGGTGGCTATGAGCCTCCACATTTTGAATGAGCCGAGTGAATGGTTTACGTTTGAGGGGCCTAGGGGCATGAGTGATATTGACGTGACGTTAATGAATGAGGCAGCAAGGAGAGCGTTTGACGTCAGTTGGGAGATTAGGGGAGGGTGGGGATTGAGTGACCATGATTTGATACAAATTATGGTTTCTCCGCAATCCCCACCCTCGGCGTACGTGGGTCCATTGCGCCGATGGCGTACCTCTGGTACTGACTGGAACCAATATGGACAGAATGTAAGGGAAGCGGTATTGGAAATACCGGTGGTGGCATTCGATTATCTGATCTGGGATCGAGTGATAAAACGGTTAGAGGAACTTGGCTGTCCGGAAATTAGTCTCTGGCGAAGCTACTTTTCGGACAGAAAAGCCTCTATCGTTGGAATGAATGGGAGTGTGGAGATTGGAGTGGCTCGTGGCTGTCCGCAGGGATCCATCTGTGGTCCATATATATGGAACCTCATGATGGACTCTCTGCTTGGGCAGCTCAAACCACTCTGTAAGTGTTGTGCGTATGCGGACGACCTTCTTCTCCTTGTTGAAGGTCGTTCAAGGCGTGAGTTGGATCGGGTGGGAGGACAATTTTTAGAAATTGTCCACAACTGGGGGATAATTGTGGGTGTAGACATCTCGATGGACAAAACGGTGACAATGCTTTTAAAAGGCAGACTGTCACCGGGGCGTCCAACGGTTGTCCGAGTGAATGGGGTCGGCATCAGGTATATGACGCAAGTCAAGTACCTGGGGTTGACCATGAGTGAAAGAATGTGTTTTACTCCACAATTGGTGAGTGTGAAGGTGCGACTGCAGGCGGTCGTTGGTAAGGTTATGCGCGTTTTACGAAGTGATTGGGACCTCGGACGTCGTGCTGTTCGCACCATATACCGCGGCTTGTTTGTGGCCTGTGCCACTTATGCACCTGCTGTATGGTGGCGAACTGCCACGACGGTCTTCGGTCGCCGAAAGCTCCTCTCCATCCAGCGTTGCATGATGCTCGCCTGTCTGCCTGTATGTCGCACCGTTTCTACGGATGCGTTGCAGGTGTTACTAGGTGCGCCCCCTCTTGACCTGGTTGTCATACAGCGTGCTGTATCATTCAGGTTAAGAAGGGGTCTGAGTGTGTCATTGCTGCGGAATTTGATTTCCGATGATGATGTGGAGAGGGAGGGATATCTAGGGGGCAAGAGGCTTCTAGATGATAGGGTCAGGTGTAGGTGGCAAGACCGTTGGGACAGTAGTCTCAATGGTCGGGTGACTTATGAGTACATCCGGGACGTTAGGTATGTAGAAGGAAACCTAGACTTCAGATTTTGTCTAAGTCTGGGTTTCCTGCTTACGGGGCATGGGCCTCTTAATGCATTCTTGCATAAGAGGCACCTTGCAGATAGTCCAGAGTGTATGTGTGGGGCGTGTGTTGAGGATTGGGTGCATGTTATAGCGGAATGCCCGATGTACTCAGACATTAGGGACCTTGGGGGTATGGGGATTAGATGGACTGATGGACGGTTAGATGTTAGTGGTGTGATCTCCTCTAGTCGGAATGCCGAACAGTTAGAGTCGTTTGAAAGATTTGCGCGCGTGTTGTTCAGGCGGCGAAGACAATTGGCTGAAGACCGGGGTTAGCTTCTGGTATGAAAGGTGTATGAATTGGATGAGAGAATGGGATTCAATCCCTGGTCACCAGTCCAGAGCTGTATGGAAGCTCAACTGGTAGTAGTTTCGGCTACGAGGTCTGACCGGAGACTTAATTCTGGTACCACGGGGAGCAGGAGCCCTTGGAGTTCGCTCCAACCTGCTCATGCGGACTGGCCCCTCGGGGCGTATCGTGGTGGTTGTGATTTAATACCCGAATGCGGGGAGAGTGACTTTGGTCACTCAATGTGCAGTTGCATTGCCACCGGGTGCCTGACCCAAAGTACGGCAGAGGTTTTAGATAGGCCTAGAACCCCACCAAGGTGGTTAGTGTGTCCATTCCACACGCCAATTGGTACCGAATAATGCGTAGCATTTTCGGGGCGCTGATCATCGCATTGATTTGATCCGCTGTGCTTTTGAGCACCGTGGAGTAAGGCCGTCATCGGCAGGTACCCACGTTAATCCCACCGGACGTTGTCCCTATCTACTGTCTAGCGAAACCACAGCCAAGGGAACGGGCTTGGAATAATTAGCGGGGAAAGAAGACCCTGTTGAGCTTGACTCTAGTCTGGCAGTGTAAGGAGACATAAGAGGTGTAGCGTAAGTGGGAGATATATAATTTCGGTTATGTATCAACAATGAAATACCACTACTCTTATTGTTTCCTTACTTACTTGATTAAGTGGAACGTGTATCATTGCTTAGCCATTATATGGGTATATTTATATATCTTATGGTATTGGGTTTTGATGCAAGCTTCTTGATCGAAGTAACGAGTTTGTTATATAATTGTAGACATATTTTAATGAAATGATAGCATTTCGGTGTTATTGTTATAATTAAAATTTGGTATAACTCCAACACTCAGGTATGATCCAATTCAAGGACATTGTCCCAAGGCCAGCTCAGTGCGGACATAAACCACACATAGAGCAAAAGGGCAAATGCTGACTTGATCTCGGTGTTCAGTACACACAGAGACAGCAAAAGCTCGGCCTATCGACCCTTTTGGTGTAAAGAGTTTTTAACAAGAGGTGTCAGAAAAGTTACCACAGTCGACGTCGCTTTTTGATCCTTCGATGTCGGTTCTTCCTATCATTGTGAAGAAAAATTCACCAAGCGTTGGATTGTTCACCCATTCAAGGGAATGTGAGCTGGGTTTAGACCGTCGTGAGATAGGTTAGTTTTACCCTACTAATGACAATTGGTATTGCGACAGCATTCCTGCGTAGTACGAGAGGAACCGCAGGTATGGACCAATGGTACAATACTTGTTCGAGCGAGAGGTGGTATGATGCTACGTCCGTTGGATTATGCCTGAACGCCTCTAAGGTCGTATCCGTGCTGGACTGCAATGATAAATATGGGGCAATTGCATTGTATGGCTTCTCTAAACCATTTAAAGTTTATAAATTTTATTTATAAACGACAATGGATATATGTGATGCCAATGTTATTTGTAACATAGCAAATGCAGGAGGATTAAATATCACCTGTATGACGCGCTAGTTACTTATTAAAACCTTATTTAATACAATGTCAATGCTTACCTTTGCTTGATGATTCGATCAAACTGTTTATAAATTATTTATATGTATATATATATGTGTGTGTTGTAATATACTTACCGTATATATTTATATATTTATGGAGGGAACACTTCTCCGACCTGCTGAATGGTAGTGAGAGTACAACACCAGGAGATGGCGAACCCGATCCCCCAATCGATGACGATGGAACAGATGTTCCATTACCCGACCATGAAGAAATTCGAATAGCAATTACCCGCTTGAAGAACAACAAAGCAGCGGGGGCCGATAGATTACCGGCAGAACTATTCAAATACGGCGGCGAAGAACTGATAAGGTGCATGCATCAGCTTCTTTGCAGAATATGGTCGGAAGAAAGCATGCCTGACGATTGGAATCTCAGTGTGCTCTGCCCAATCCATAAAAAGGGAGATCCCACAATCTGCGCCAATTACCGTGGGATCAGCCTCCTAAATATCGCATACAAGGTTCTATCGAGCGTATTGTGTGAAAGACTAAAGCCCACCGTCAACAAACTGATTGGACCTTATCAGTGTGGCTTTAGACCTAGAAAATCGACAACTGACCAGATATTCACCATGCGCCAAATCTTGGAAAAGACCCGAGAAAAGAGGATCGACACACACCACCTTTTTGTCGATTTTAAAGCTGCTTTCGACAGCACGAAAAGGAGTTGCCTTTACGCCGCGATGTCTGAATTTGGTATCCCCGCAAAACTAATACGGCTGTGTAAATTGACGTTGAGCAACACCAAAAGCTCCGTCATGATTGGGAAGGACCTCTCCGAGCCGTTCGATACCAAACGAGGTTTCAGACAAGGTGACTCACTATCGTGCGACTTCTTTAACCTGATGCTGGAAAAAATTATAAGAGCTGCAGAGCTTAACCGAGAAGGTACAATCTTCTACAAGAGTGTACAGCTCCTGGCGTACGCCGATGATATTGATATCATCGGAAGCAACAACCGCGCCGTTTGTTCTGCTTTTTACCGCATGGATAAGGAGGCGAAGCGAATGGGTCTGGAGGTGAATGAGGACAAGACGAAATATCTCCTGTCATCAAACAAACAGTCGGCGCATTCGCGTCTTGGCTCCCACGTCACTGTTGACAGTCATAACTTCGAGGTCGTAGATAATTTCGTATACCTGGGAACCAGCATCAACAACACGAACAATGTCAGCCTCGAAATCCAGCGCAGAATAACTCTTGCCAACAGGTGCTACTTTGGACTGAGTAGGCAATTGAACAGTAAAGTCCTCTCTCGACGAACCAAAATCAAGCTCTACAAGTCGCTTATCATTCCCGTCCTGCTTTACGGTGCAGAAGCTTGGACGATGCAAATGCGGGAGGATTAAATATCACCTGTATGACGCGCTAGTTACTTATTAAAACATTATTTAACAAAGTCAATGCCTAGAATCAATTGTAAACGACTTTGGTAACGGGAAAGGTGTTGTAAGTGGTAGAGCAGCTGCCATACTGCGATCCACTGAAGCTTATCCTTTGCTTGATGATATATATGTGTGTGTTGTAATATACATACCGTATATATTTATATTATAAATAATTTATAGATATCTTAATATATAAAAATCACGTGTCACGTTGTTTGTTTTCGATGGACTCCTAAACTACTGAACCGATTTTAATGAAATTTTTAACACTGTGTGCAGTTTGGTCCAACTTGAAAGATAGGATAGTTTATAACCCTCCTTATAGTCATTATTTATTTATTGCAAATTATTTGTTTATTATTAGCAAAGAGCTATCCACCAGTTGGTGGCGCTAAGTGCGCTATGTTACAGTAGATGGCGCTACATTTCTTTCTAAATTTTCATGGATTTAGGCTGTCATAACAAAAGCTGCCACTTGCTAAAAACATTAAATGAAAATGCGTTGTTTGAAGTTTATATTATTTGTGATAAAGTTATACGAATCTATGACTTCCAATATTCTAAATCTAAGAAAAAATCACATACAATCCGTGAAATAAATAAAGTTATGTACATATGTATGGTCAGACAAATAAGCAATGCTGCCACTCTTTTCCAGTAAATCTTCCTCGAATTTGGGAGATTTCAGAGGAATTTAGGAAATCGCAGAGTTGATTTCTGCATGTATTTCCTAAATGCAAAAAAAAAAAATCATTTATTTGCATTTAGGTATAGAATTTTGTATGGCTAATGCCCGGTTGCCTAAATAAAATCTTAGCTAAGTATTGTTGCAAACTGAGTAGTCGTTTGCGTTTCACAGTCAATGCTTAATTTCTATAAAATTTTATTATGATATATGGCAACGTTATGGGCAACATATGTTTTACAAATGTCATTCATAAAAATATGTTTGAAATATTTAAATTATAACAGACAATACATAAATTTGCGAGGAAAATTATATCAAAAATTGATGAAAACAACCCCAAATTTCATCACTAGCGAGTCGGAGCACCTATGGGAACTGAAGGAAAAGTATAAGCTGTTATTGAGTGCAAACGAACGGACACTTGCCCTACGCTACGAAAGATGTCGCTGAAAATTCAAAGCAAATTTAAAACAAAAATCAGCTGTTATTTAAGCATTGCTTAAGCCTCCCATTTTCAGTTAAGCATAACCTAAGTATGAACTGTAAAACACTATTTTCCAGTTTTATCTTAAGCACAACATAAGTATGGAGTACATGGAGTACATGAGAATACATTTATTGACACTTATTTGTGATACTAACGGCTGACGTTGTAAGGTAATTGAATAAGTGCGCTGTATTAGGCTAGATGAAGCAGATGCTATTGTATTAAAAGTCCAAACGTTTATTTTAGCTAAAATTTATTAAACGTAAAACGTGTGTTTAAAATTTACCATTTATTAAACGTAAAACGTGTGTTTAAAATTTATCAGACTCGGCCACGCTTTGCTTTCTTTTTATTATTTAAAACTCTTTAAACGAATTAAATAAAAGTAAGTATTATTAGCTTTCATTTTATTTATTAAATGTTATTTTGAACTTTGAAGTAATATTTTCAATAAAATGCAACCAAAAAAATCGAACCTCAATAATGCACAGACTACAGTTTCTTATTAGTTTAGCTTTTGCCATGTCCATTAATAAGTCTCAAGGCCAAACAATGTCCATTTGTGGGTTAGGTTTGGATAATCCATGTTTTTCCCATGGGCAATTATATGTTGCATGCTCACGTGTGGGAAAACCATCAAATCTATTTGTGTTAGCTCGAGACAGGTTATCCAAAAATATTGTGCACCAATTAGTGCTAAGTTAAATTAAAATGTTTATAATTCAAAAAAAAAAAAAAAAATACTACTATTAAAAATTAAGAATTATTTTTCCTAATATTATAAAATTAAACGTTACATGTTATCAACTAACAATTTTGTAATTAACTTATTTGTTAAAAACTTGAAAATAAAATCTAAAATGAACTATTTTATGAAAATTTGTGCTTATTATCAACTCTACGAAAATTTTCATCAATAATTTTAAAAATTTTGACCTCAAGTTCAAATCTCAATCCCGTGGATTTTTATATTAGATGTATACTAAGGTTTCCGTCTTTATTCATAAATAATAATTTCACTGTAGTGAATAGTTTACTACAACACAGAAAATCTAAAAGTGTGGAAATGAGGAATTCGAATGATTCAAACCGATTTATCGTTTAAGTTCAAAATTTTACAGTTTCATATGTACATACATAGGTATGTATGTGTCATGTTAGCGTGTTGGAGAGCCATCTTCTTTATTTGTTTACACGCTACACAACAAAACAAAGAACGAACTTCACCAAAAATATTTATATTGATCAGATTTCAGGTTGATTAACATTCCATACAAATAAATGGCCTTGAACAGAGTTCAAAAAGCGTTTTAACTATTTCAAATAAAAATTGGGCGGGGCGAAGTTCGCCGGGTCAGCTAGTGTATATATATGTATTTTTTTTTTTAATGTATATATATATAATATAGAAAAAAATCTAAGTTTAACATTATTAATTAAGTTTAATAGTAATAATTTAGATTAAGTATTTTATATTATTATGTATTGAAAAAAATAAAATATATATAATATATGTAATATATAAATATTTATGTTATATTAACATACTTGTTATATATATATTATTTTTAACAGTTTTTTAAGAATCTTCATGAATTAATTGAATATAAGAAAACATTTTTTTTTTGAACGCGAAGTACTTTATTTTCTCAATATTCATTGAGAACATAAGGTAGTGTTATAGATTGTTATCAAACGACTATTACAATATACTGAAAAACAATCGAAATATACAAAAATTAATATATAATGGTATATTGTATAGTTGTTAGAGAGAATCTTAACATAAAGATACAGCTTTGAACGCAAAGTTATCAAACGACTATTACAATATACTGAAAAGCAATTGAAATATACAAAAATTAATATATGGCGGACATAAAAATGAATATATTTACGTAGCCAAATGCATCGTCATCGTATTAGTGACGCGCATGAAGGAATTAAGGAGATTCCTACTGTCCCTCTAATTAAAGAGCCGAAACCACATATATTTGCATATAAAAAAAACTAAGTTTGGTTAAACGGCGGACATAAAAATGAATATATTTACGTAGCCAAATGCATCGTCATCTAATTAGTGACGCGCATGAATGGATTAACGAGATTCCTACTGTCCCTATCTACTCATTCGATTGTAGAATTTCAGATAGTTCAGACGTGTTTTCGTTTCTGTGCGTTTTCTGTGTCGTGATTTTTGTGTGAATTGGTATTTTTTGTGTGGGAGCCCTCAGCATTGGATGTAAGTACATTCATTTTGAGTATTTGTGTATTAGTTTGTGATTTGTGGTAGTTTTTTAGCGCATTTGCATACATATTTACGCATTAGTATATTAATATATACGTGTGTGTATATATGTGTGTTTTTCATAAAAAATTTTCATTTTCAATATATGTTCGATTGTATGTGTAGATAAAGTTTGTCAGTACGTGTATACTTTTTCTGTAGTTGGCTTTGTGTATTTTTACATTACTGCAAGTGTTTGAATATATATACAGTTGTATGTATATTTTCTCATTTGTTAGTTTGTGTGTGCATATCATAGCTGGCTTTTGAAAATTTTTACATTGCGGCAGGTGTTTATTTATATACGTGTAGTTGAGTGTATTTTTGGAAATTTGAATTTGTTTTTGTGAAAAGAAAATTTGTTTGAGCAAGTGTTTTTTGTGTGACGTAATTGTTTTTCGTTTGTTGTTTTTTGAGCACAGGTGTTTTCGTGCACAGGTGTTTTTGAGCACAGGTGTTTTCGTGCACAGGTGTTTTTGAGCACAGGTGTTTTCGAGCACAGGTGTTTTCGAGCACAGGTGTTTTTGAGCACAGTAGTTTTGTGTGTGTAGGCGCGTGTTAGGTAGTACCTTTTGGGGTTTACGTGGTTTACCCACATTGTTAGCGTGGGTGCTGACTCTCATAGAGTCTCAGTGTTTTCTGTGTTTGTTGTTTTTCTGCTTTTTGGTTTTTCTGCCAGTGAGTGTTGTGTCGAGTGTCTGGTACTGAGTTGCCACTTGTTTCTGGGGGGATTGGGCAGGTTTTGCTCAAAGGGTGCCGGTGTCTGTCCGAGTGTTGAAGGTGCTGATTTTTGTTTAGACTGCGTTCGTAGCTGTTAACCTTTGACCTACAGTGCGATTTGGTTCAGCTCCACATCGGTTGGCTTGGAGCCGTTACGGGGACTTTGTTCTGTCCGGCGGTTTATTGGGTGACCAGTTCCAGACCGTTGGCTGGAGTTGTGGGTTGTGCCCTTGCGATTTCGCAATAATCGACTGCTTAGGTGGTAGCAGCTTCTGGACGATTCTATTCTTATAGTTAGTTCCTTCAGTGCGTTCAGTCACACGTGTCTTGAGAGCAGCTGTTCCAAGTCTTGTCTGGTCGAGTGGCTTCTGTGCCAGTGTTTTGCCGGCGGATCAGCCTGCCTGGTGAAAGGCCGGAAGTAGAAATGCTTCCCTCACGGAGGAGAAGGGCTAAGCACCCTGCTGGGAATGAGGGGAAAGAGCTAGCGTTAGCAGTGGAGACCTCGTCGGCTGATGAAGGTACTGGACCTTCGGTTGGGTCCCCGCCGCGTAGGAAGGTTAGGATAGGATCGCCATCGTTGGTGATGTTAGGGGATGGGAGTAGTTGTGCTGATATGGGTGACACCGCTGAAGAAGTGGTTGTCCACCCTATTGTTAGCAAGCGTGGAGGTGTAGTAAGGATTAAGGGGAAGAAGCGCATTAAGGGTACTTCTGCAAAGGAGTGTCCTGTTAGCGTTGTTAAAGAGGGTGGAGAAAATGGTGGTGTGGTTGGGGGAGGCGCTATTAGCCATGTTGCTGCCATGAAGGCAGTGACGGCGGAATTAAACGCATTGGTGTTTGGGGTTGAAGACTTTGAGGTCACTACTGCGAAGGGGCTGATGGAGCTTGCCTCGAAGTACGAGGCGCTTCTGATGACGGTAGTAACCGAGAATGCCCATCTTCGCGGTCAGGTTGACGCTCTCAGGGGGGGTTGTGGGGGATCTATTCCCCAATCGAAGAGGTCGGTTGTGGGTTTGGCTCCGGCTGAGTCGGTGCGTGCGCCTCCAGCGCCAGTGTTGGAGGCGATTGCTCCGGCATTGCCGAAGCCGGTTGAGACTTGGTCGGTGGTGGTGAGAAGCAAGGCCCCTACCACCTCCTCTAAGGAGGTGATTAAGAAGGTCGTGAAGGAGGTGGGACCTTCCCTCGGAGTGCGTGTACACGAGGTGAAGCCGATTAAGGGTGGTGGGGTGGTTATTCGCACCCCCTCTGTTTTAGAGAGGGAAAAGGTGGCGAATAATGCCAAGTTCGGGGAGGTGGGGTTGGATGTGAGTGTGAACCGGAAGTTGGGTCCGCGGGTTGTGGTTCAGGGGGTTCACACCGAAATCTCCCATGATGACTTCATGGAGGAGCTCTTTCGGTTGAACCTTCAGGACATCAGCCCTGAGGCACGAAAGTCAGATGTGCGGATGGTCAGTCGGCCCTGGAAGGTGGCTGCTGATGGTAGCACCAACGTTGTCCTTGAGGGCTCGGACAAATTAATGTCCGCCCTTTTGGAGGCGGGAAGGTGCTACATAAAGTGGTTCTCCTTCAGGGTTCGACCGGATAGCCCAGTTGCTGGCTGCTTCCGGTGTATGGGTTTTGACCATAGAGTGGCTGAGTGTAGGGCCAAATCAGATGTTTGTAGGCGGTGCGGTCAAGAAGGACATAGAGCTGCCGGTTGTGGTAATGCCCCTCATTGTCGCAACTGTGCATTTAAGGGTAGGCCAGCTGGGCATCTTATGATGTCAGCTGTTTGCCCGATTTACTGTGGCGTTGTTGAGCGTGCCCTCTCCAGACACTGATGGGGGGGGTTTTTCAGCTTAATTGTCAGGGGTCGTATGCCGTTATGTGTGAGTTGGGGGGTTGTATGATTGAGGGGGGGTGTGGCATTGCCTTACTTCAGGAGCCTTACGCCACCAATGGTGTGGTTCGGGGTCTTCCTGGAGGTTTTAGGGTCTTTACGGACCTTGGGGTTAATGCTGCAATAGTTGTGAATGATTCCGGCTACGATTGTGTAGTTTTGGATTCGTCACAACAGGGGGTGTGTGTGTCTATAGAGGGGGAGTTCGGTAGAATGATTGTCGCTAGTTTGTATTGCAAATTTAGCGAGCCCCTAGAGCCCTACCTGGGCTATATGGATAAGTTACTACTTCTGGCGAGTGGTAGCCCATTAGTCCTAGGGTTGGATGCGAATGCCTCGTCCTCGATGTGGTTTAGTAAGGTATCTAGACATTCGTCTGGATATCAAAGCCACGTTCGAGGTGAGGTAATGAATGAATGGGTGTTGGCTAAGGGCCTTCACATTCTGAATGAGCCGAGTGAGTGGTATACGTTTGATGGGCCTAGGGGTGTGAGTGATATTGACGTGACGCTTATGAATGAGGCAGCAAGTAGAGTGTTTGATTTTAAGTGGGAGGTTAGAGGAGGGTGGGGTCTGAGTGATCATAATTTGATCCAAATTGTGGTTGCTCCTCGTTCCCCTCCTTTGGTGTGTGTGAGTCCATTGCGGCGATGGCGTACCTCTGGTATTGACTTGAACCGATATGGACAGAGTGTAAGGGAAGCGGTGTTAGAAATACCGCTTAGAGTGTTTGATGATCTGGAAGTGGATGAGCAAATTGCTCGGCTGTGTGAGTTGGTGTGGGGTGTGAATGACAGATTGTTCAGGAAGTGTGGAAGTTTTAGGGTAAGAAAAATTAAGTGGTGGACGCATGAGTTAACCTTGAAGAGGAGGACTGTCCGGCGGTTGAGACGAAAGTTTCAACGTGCTCGGCGGTTCAATTCTGACAGGCTGTCCCAGTTTAGGTATGATTTGAGTTGTGCGATGAATGAATATAAAGATATGATTGTGAAAATTAAAGAAGAAGAGTGGAGGAGTTTTGTGAATGACAATAGGGATGACCCCTGGGGTCAGGTCTATAAGATCTGCAGGGGTCGTAAGAGGGAGGATATCACCTCTCTTCGTGTTGGTGACACTGTGTTATCAACGTGGAGAGAGTGTGCTGGGGTTCTGTTAGGAGCGTTCTTTCCCAGGGCTGAGGTTCAGGCACCCCATGCACATGAGGTACCTGTTCCTCCATTAGATGATGGGGAGCTGGGATATGCCTTTGGCCTGGTCAGGTCTAAACGGTCTCCAGGTTTTGATGGTCTGAACGGAGAGATGTGCAAATGCTTGTGGAAGTTCATTCCGGAATACTTGGAGGTCATTTATGATAAGTGCATTTGTGAGGGATATTTTCCACGTGAGTGGAAAAGTGCCAGGGTTGTTCCTCTCCTGAAGTCTCCTGATAAGATCAGGAGTGATCCTCGTTCTTATCGGGGCATCAGTCTCCTTCCAGTGCTTGGAAAAGTGCTGGAAAGAGTTATGGTGGAACGGCTTCAGGAGCTAACGCGGGATTTGAGGTCGAATAGGCAGTATGGGTTCAGGAAAGGACGCAGTGTAGAAGATGCCTGGATGTATGTTCAGAATGCTGTGAGGGAGAATACCAACAAATATGTCCTTGGCATATTTGTTGACTTCAAGGGGGCGTTTGATTACCTAATCTGGGATCGTGTGATTCAACGGCTAGAGGAACTTAACTGTTCGGAAATTAGTCTCTGGCGGAGCTTCTTTTCGGACAGGAAAGCCTCTATCGTTGGTATGAATGGGAGTGTGGAGATTGGAGTGGTTCGTGGCTGCCCGCAGGGATCCATCTGTGGTCCATATATTTGGAACCTCATGATGGACTCACTGCTTGGGCAGCTCGAACCACTCTGCAGGTGTTGTGCGTATGCGGATGACCTGCTTCTTTTAGTTGAAGGCTGTTCGAGGTCTGAGATTGAAAGGGTAGGAGGGCAATTGTTGGAGATTGCTCATAATTGGGGTGTGGGTGTGGGGGTTGACATATCGATGGATAAAACGGTGACAATGCTCTTAAAGGGTAGACTGTCACCGGGGCGTCCACCGGTTGTCCGTGTGAATGGGGTCAGCATCAGGTATGTGACGCAAGTCAAATATCTGGGGTTGACCATGAGTGAAAGAATGTGTTTTACTCCACACTTAGTGAATGTGAAGCGGCGGCTGCAGGCGATTGTTGGTAGTGTCAGGCGCGTTTTACGGAGTGATTGGGGTCTCGGGCGTCGTGCTGTTCGCTCCATATATCGAGGTTTGTTTGTGGCCTGTGCTACTTATGGATCTCCCATATGGTGGAAGGTGGCTACGATGGTTTCGGGTCGTCGAAAACTTCTTTCTATACAGCGTAGCATGATGCTTGCCTGTTTGCCTGTATGTCGCACCGTTTCTACGGATGCGTTGCAGGTTTTATTGGGTGTGCCCCCTCTTGACCTGATTGTTTTACAGCGTGCTGTTTCTTTCAGGTTGAGGAGGGGTTTGAGTGTGTTATTGCTGCGGAATGAATGGATTTCTGACGATGATGTGGAGAGGTTGGGATATCTAGGAAGCAAGAGGCTTCTAGATGACAGGGTTAGGAGTAGGTGGCAAGACCGTTGGGATAATAGTCTTAACGGTCGTGTGACTTATGAGTACATTCGGGATGTTGGGTTTGTTGGGGAAAACCCAGATTTCAGATTCTGTCTGAGTCTGGGTTTCCTACTTACGGGGCATGGGCCTTTGAATGCTTTTTTGCATCAGAGGCGCCTCTCTGATGGAATGGAATGTATGTGTGGGGCGCGTGTTGAGGATTGGGTGCATGTTATTGCTGAATGCCCGATGTACTCGGACATTAGGGACCTTGGGGGTATGGGGATTAGTTGGACTGATGGACGGTTAGATGTTAGTGGTGTGATCTCCACTAGTTGGGATGCCGAACGATTAGAATTATTTGGTGTGTTTGCGCGTGAGGTGTTTAAGCGGCGAAGACAATTAGCTGGAAACTAAGTATAGTTTCTTTGTGTGAGTGGTGTGTGTATTGTGTGTGTATTGGATGAGAGAATGGGGTCCAACCCCTGGTCACCAGTCCAGAGCAGTATGGAAGCTCAACTGGTAGTAGTTTCAACTACGAGGTCTGACCGGAGACTTAATTCTGGTACCACGGGGAGTAGGAGCCCTTGGAGTTCGCTCCAACCTACTCGTGCGGACTGGCCCCTCGGGGAGTATCGTGGTGGTTGTGGTTTAATACCCGAATGCGGGGAGAGTGATATTTGTCACTCAATGTGGAGTTGCATTGCAACCGGGTGCCGGACCCAAAGTACGGCAGAGGTTTTAGATAGGCCTCGAACCTCACCAAGGTGGTTAGTGTGTCCATTCCACACGCCAATTGGTACTGAATAATGCATTGCATTTTTCGGGGCGCTGATCATCGCATTGATTTGATCCGCTGTGCTTTTGAGCACCGTGAGGTAAGGCCGTCGTCGGCAGGTACTCACGTTAATATTGGCTTTAGATGTCCCTATCTACTCATTTCGATTGTAGAATTTCAGATTGTTCAGACGTGTTTTCGTTTCTGTGCGTTTTCTGTGTTGTGAATTTTGTGTGAATTGGTATTTTTTGTGTGGGAGCCCTCAGCATTGGATGTAAGTACATTCATTTTGAGTATTTGTGTATTAGTTTGTGATTTGTGGTAGTTTTTTAGCGCATTTGCATACATATTTACGCATTAGTATATTAATATATACGTGTGTGTATATATGTGTGTTTTTCATAAAAAATTTTCATTTTCAATATATGTTCGATTGTATGTGTAGATAAAGTTTGTCAGTACGTGTATACTTTTTCTGTAGTTGGCTTTGTGTATTTTTACATTACTGCAAGTGTTTGAATATATATACAATTGTATGTATATTTTCTCATTTGTTAGTTTGTGTGTGCATATCATAGCTGGCTTTTGAAAATTTTTACATTGCGGCAGGTGTTTATTTATATACGTGTAGTTGAGTGTATTTTTGGAAATTTGAATTTGTGTTTGTGAAAAGAAAATTTGTTTGAGCAAGTGTTTTTTGTGTGACGTAATTTGTTTTTCGTTTGTTGTTTTTTGAGCACAGGTGTTTTTTGAGCACAGGTGATTTCGTGCACAGGTGTTTTTGAGCATAGGTGTTTTCGAGCACAGGTGTTTTTGAGCACAGTTGTTTTCGAGCACAGTTGTTTTCGAGCACAGGTGTTTTCGTGCACAGGTGTTTTTGAGCACAGTAGTTTTGTGTGTGTAGGCGCGTGTTAGGTAGTACCTTTTGGGGTTTACGTGGTTTACCCACATTGTTAGCGTGGGTGCTGACTCTCATAGAGTCTCAGTGTTTTCTGTGTTTGTTGTTTTTCTGCTTTTTGGTTTTTCTGCCAGTGAGTGTTGTGTCGAGTGTCTGGTACTGAGTTGCCACTTGTTTCCGGGGGGATTGGGCAGGTTTTGCTCAAAGGGTGCCGGTGTCTGTCCGAGTGTTGAAGGTGCTGATTTTTGTTTAGACTGCGTTCGTAGCTGTTAACCTTTAACCTACAGTGCGATTTGGTTCAGCTCCACATCGGTTGGCTTGGAGCCGTTACGGGGACTTTGTTCTGTCCGGCGGTTTATTGGGTGACAAGTTCCAGACCGTTGGCTGGAGTTGTGGGTTGTGCCCTTGCGATTTCGCAATAATCGACTGCTTAGGTGGTAGCAGCTACTGGACGATTCTATTCTTATAGTTAGTTCCTTCAGTGCGTTCAGTCACACGTGTCTTGAGAGCAGCTGTTCCAAGTCTTGTCTGGTCGAGTGGCTTCTGTGCCAGTGTTTTGCCGGCGGATCAGCCTGCCTGGTGAAAGGCCGGAAGTAGAAATGCTTCCCTCACGGAGGAGAAGGGCTAAGCACCCTGCTGGGAATGAGGGGAAAGAGCTAGCGTTAGCAGTGGAGACCTCGTCGGCTGATGAAGGTACTGGACCTTCGGTTGGGTCCCCACCGCGTAGGAAGGTTAGGATAGGATCGCCATCGTTGGTGATGTTAGGGGATGGGAGTAGTTGTGCTGATATGGGTGACACCGCTGAAGAAGTGGTTGTCCACCCTATTGTTAGCAAGCGTGGAGGTGTAGTAAGGATTAAGGGGAAGAAGCGCATTAAGGGTACTTCTGCAAAAGAGTGTCCTGTTAGCGCTGTTAAGGAGGGTGGAGAAAATGGTGGTGTGGTTGGGGGAGGCGCTATTAGCCATGTTGCTGCCATGAAGGCAGTGACGGCGGAATTAAACGCATTGGTGTTTGGGGTTGAAGACTTTGAGGTCACTACTGCGAAGGGGCTGATGGAGCTTGCCTCGAAGTACGAGGCGCTTCTGATGACGGTAGTAACCGAGAATGCCCATCTTCGCGGTCAGGTTGACGCTCTCAGGGGGGGTTGTGGGGGATCTATTCCCCAATCGAAGAGGTCGGTTGTGGGTTTGGCTCCGGCTGAGTCGGTGCGTGCGCCTCCAGCGCCAGTGTTGGAGGCGATTGCTCCGGCATTGCCGAAGCCGGTTGAGACTTGGTCGGTGGTGGTGAGAAGCAAGGCCCCTACCACCTCCTCTAAGGAGGTGATTAAGAAGGTCGTGAAGGAGGTGGGACCTTCCCTCGGAGTGCGTGTACACGAGGTGAAGCCGATTAAGGGTGGTGGGGTGGTTATTCGCACCCCCTCTGTTTTAGAGAGGGAAAAGGTGGCGAATAATGCCAAGTTCGGGGAGGTGGGGTTGGATGTGAGTGTGAACCGGAAGTTGGGTCCGCGGGTTGTGGTTCAGGGGGTTCACACCGAAATCTCCCATGATGACTTCATGGAGGAGCTCTTTCGGTTGAACCTTCAGGACATCAGCCCTGAGGCACGAAAGTCGGATGTGCGGATGGTCAGTCGGCCCTGGAAGGTGGCTGCTGATGGTAGCACCAACGTTGTCCTTGAGGGGTCGGACAAATTAATGTCCGCCCTTTTGGAGGCGGGAAGGTGCTACATAAAGTGGTTCTCCTTCAGGGTTCGACCGGATAGCCCAGTTGCTGGCTGCTTCCGGTGTATGGGTTTTGACCATAGAGTGGCTGAGTGTAGGGCCAAATCAGATGTTTGTAGGCGGTGCGGTCAAGAAGGACATAGAGCTGCTGGTTGTGGTAATGCCCCTCATTGTCGCAACTGTGCATTTAAGGGTAGGCCAGCTGGGCATCTTATGATGTCAGCTGTTTGCCCGATTTACTGTGGCGTTGTTGAGCGTGCCCTCTCCAGACACTGATGGGGGGGGTTTTTCAGCTTAATTGTCAGGGGTCGTATGCCGTTATGTGTGAGTTGGGGGGTTGTATGATTGAGGGGGGGTGTGGCATTGCCTTACTTCAGGAGCCTTACGCCACCAATGGTGTGGTTCGGGGTCTTCCTGGAGGTTTTAGGGTCTTTACGGACCTTGGGGTTAATGCTGCAATAGTTGTGAATGATTCCGGCTATGATTGTGTAGTCTTGGATTCGTCACAACAGGGGGTGTGTGTGTCTATAGAGGGGGAGTTCGGTAGAATGATTGTCGCTAGTTTGTATTGCAAATTTAGCGAGCCCCTAGAGCCCTACCTGGGCTATATGGATAAGTTACTACTTCTGGCGAGTGGTAGCCCATTAGTCCTAGGGTTGGATGCGAATGCCTCGTCCTCGATGTGGTTTAGTAAGGTATCTAGACATTCGTCTGGATATCAAAGCCACGTTCGAGGCGAGGTAATGAATGAATGGGTGTTGGCTAAGGGCCTTCACATTCTGAATGAGCCGAGTGAGTGGTATACGTTTGATGGGCCTAGGGGTGTGAGTGATATTGACGTGACGCTTATGAATGAGGCAGCAAGTAGAGTGTTTGATTTTAAGTGGGAGGTTAGAGGAGGGTGGGGTCTGAGTGATCATAATTTGATCCAAATTGTGGTTGCTCCTCGTTCCCCTCCTTTGGTGTGTGTGAGTCCATTGCGGCGATGGCGTACCTCTGGTATTGACTGGAACCGATATGGACAGAGTGTAAGGGAAGCGGTGTTAGAAATACCGCTTAGAGTGTTTGATGATCTGGAAGTGGATGAGCAAATTGCTCGGCTGTGTGAGTTGGTGTGGGGTGTGAATGACAGATTGTTCAGGAAGTGTGGAAGTTTTAGGGTAAGAAAAATTAAGTGGTGGACGCATGAGTTAACCTTGAAGAGGAGGACTGTCCGGCGGTTGAGACGAAAGTTTCAACGTGCTCGGCGGTTCAATTCTGACAGGCTGTCCCAGTTTAGGTATGATTTTAGTTGTGCGATGAATGAATATAAAGATATGATTGTGAAAATTAAAGAAGAAGAGTGGAGGAGTTTTGTGAATGACAATAGGGATGACCCCTGGGGTCAGGTCTATAAGATCTGCAGGGGTCGTAAGAGGGAGGATATCACCTCTCTTCGTGTTGGTGACACTGTGTTATCAACGTGGAGAGAGTGTGCTGGGGTTCTGTTAGGAGCGTTCTTTCCCAGGGCTGAGGTTCAGGCACCCCATGCACATGAGGTACCTGTTCCTCCATTAGATGATGGGGAGCTGGGATATGCCTTTGGCCTGGTCAGGTCTAAACGGTCTCCAGGTTTTGATGGTCTGAACGGAGAGATGTGCAAATGCTTGTGGAAGTTCATTCCGGAATACTTGGAGGTCATTTATGATAAGTGCATTTGTGAGGGATATTTTCCACGTGAGTGGAAAAGTGCCAGGGTTGTTCCTCTCCTGAAGTCTCCTGATAAGATCAGGAGTGATCCTCGTTCTTATCGGGGCATCAGTCTCCTTCCAGTGCTTGGAAAAGTGCTGGAAAGAGTTATGGTGGAACGGCTTCAGGAGCTAACGCGGGATTTGAGGTCGAGTAGGCAGTATGGGTTCAGGAAAGGACGCAGTGTAGAAGATGCCTGGATGTATGTTCAGAATGCTGTGAGGGAGAATACCAACAAATATGTCCTTGGCATATTTGTTGACTTCAAGGGGGCGTTTGATTACCTAATCTGGGATCGTGTGATTCAACGGCTAGAGGAGCTTAACTGTTCGGAAATTAGTCTCTGGCGGAGCTTCTTTTCGGACAGGAAAGCCTCTATCGTTGGTATGAATGGGAGTGTGGAGATTGGAGTGGTTCGTGGCTGCCCGCAGGGATCCATCTGTGGTCCATATATTTGGAACCTCATGATGGACTCACTGCTTGGGCAGCTCGAACCACTCTGCAGGTGTTGTGCGTATGCGGATGACCTGCTTCTTTTAGTTGAAGGCTGTTCGAGGTCTGAGATTGAAAGGGTAGGAGGGCAATTGTTGGAGATTGCTCATAATTGGGGTGTGGGTGTGGGGGTTGACATATCGATGGATAAAACGGTGACAATGCTCTTAAAGGGTAGACTGTCACCGGGGCGTCCACCGGTTGTCCGTGTGAATGGGGTCAGCATCAGGTATGTGACGCAAGTCAAATATCTGGGGTTGACCATGAGTGAAAGAATGTGTTTTACTCCACACTTAGTGAATGTGAAGCGGCGGCTGCAGGCGATTGTTGGTAGTGTCAGGCGCGTTTTACGGAGTGATTGGGGTCTCGGGCGTCGTGCTGTTCGCTCCATATATCGAGGTTTGTTTGTGGCCTGTGCCACTTATGGATCTCCTATATGGTGGAAGGTGGCTACGATGGTTTCGGGTCATCGAAAACTTCTTTCTATACAGCGTTGCATGATGCTTGCCTGTTTGCCTGTATGTCGCACCGTTTCTACGGATGCGTTGCAGGTTTTATTGGGTGTGCCCCCTCTTGACCTGATTGTTTTACAGCGTGCTGTTTCTTTCAGGTTGAGGAGGGGTTTGAGTGT